>NC_135499.1:156021574-156314074 GCF_052857255.1 Amblyomma americanum | reverse complement strand
GCTCATGTACGGACGTTGTCTGACATTCTTTTGTCAATGCATACTACGGCTCTTGTAATATACAGACCTCTCTGGATTTTCAACTTGACCATGCTGTTCGGCTTGTTGTCCCTGAAGTGCAACCTCCTTGGGGGCCCTTTGCTTCTGACAGAAGCAGCACGTGTTCACGCATTGTACAGGGAGTGGCAGTACGAGAGGCCGCGTTTGGTTGGAATTCAAGAATCCTCTTTATTTTCACTAGTGCTTGGAGCCTAACTTTATTTTTCCGACCATTTTTTCAGAGAGAAGCTAGTCTGTAATATAATATGGCTTCTCTCTCGTACTCGGCGCGTAGTCGTTTTTAGAAAACTATCAGGCGTTCCATTTTAAATCGCTTCGGAGTGTTTGTGTAACGAATGAACGCCATACTGGTGTACCGCGGAGCACACAGAGCATCGTCCTCGCCACTTAGACATCAACGAACGCACTCATTGCGATGCGTTCTGCGTTATATGGTCGGCGCGAATACGAACTGCGTGGAGTGAGCGACGCGCGCTTGCGAGACCTTCGCGAACACAACTTCGCGCACACAACAACGGTTCGCTCTCGCCGAAATGTCGCGCAGGAGCGTTTGCGAGGTCACTGGGCCACGCTTTGTGCATCTTTGCGGCACTAAGGAACGGCGTCCACCTGGCGGTTGCCAGGTGCAGTCGCGACTGGAGATAACACGCGCAAACACGCTTCGAGCTGGTGCAGACTATTGTGGGTAGGGGGAGGGATGAAACGCGAACACAATAGCACAGTGATTTGAGGCTCGCGACGATTGAGCGGCGAATTCTTTATTTCTGTGTTGAGAAAGCCGTCATGTACAGCACGTCACGAGCAGAGCGAGTGGCTATTATTTCTCGTCCTCCGGCGAAAATCCTTACGTTTTCATATTTCCAGCTGCTCCTTCTTTTTGTTTTGCCCCTTTTCGTTGCTCTCATGTTTGCTCCGCGTGGTTTAACGATAGCTCTGAGACGGCGTACGGACGGAAGTAAATAAAGCCCCGGTCTGTCTATTTTCTTTTTTTTTATCAGGGCCTTAATTGTGTATTTCCGTAATGTTAGGGCTGTTGAAAACTTCAGTCAGCCTGCTCAAATCGCGAACCTGGTCACGGCTTTTCATTCCCGGAACGCACGCAGCCTTCACCGTACCGGCGCTCGGCTCCTGTGGGAGAAAACGCGGTACTCTGCCCGCCCGCGGTATGCGCGTCAAGTGCGCGCGTCCCGCGGTCGCCTGCCGGAGGAGGGGCGTTTCTCCCTTTATCGCACGCGCAGATCCCTTCTTCCTCTTATTCTTGGCCCGGGGGAGCCGGGTGGGGGGGGGGGGGGGGGGAGAGAGAGAGAGAGAGAGAGGCTGCCGAGCACTGATCGGTGCCCGTGGAATCTCCTCCGCAGCCGCCGTGCACGCGGAAAGGCTCGGCGCCGTGCCCGCGTGCCGGGGTGCCCAGTGCTGGCCTCCGCCGGCAGTCGGCGTACAGTACGCGCTACGCACAGCGCCGTGTACGCGCCCCTCTACGGGGCTCCTCTGCCCCGTCTGGCGGACGTCGGCGGGTGTGCACGAAACAAAGAAGGGCGCTCTGTGTGCAGTGCGGGGGTCGCTGCTTCTCGCTGGTTCGAACCACGTGGTTGGTTCAACAACAGCGCGCTGTGCTCTCTTCTCTGAAGACCGTCCTGCTGGGCTTACCTATTCTTCTCCCCGCTCCCGCACGTGTTAGGTCGTTCAGGTACAAAGCGGAGGTGGAATGTGCCAACCCTCTTTCCGCCCACCGTACAGGTGGAGTACAGGTGGATGTTACTGGGCGCGTATTGAGACGACGGAAAAGAGGGTTTATACAGTGGTTATCGCGTGAAACGTTTTCGCGCTTTCTAGGGCGTTCTGCTCATATTAAAAAAAATACATACATATTTACATACATACATACATACATACATACATACATACATACATACATACATACATACATACGTACATAATAAAATACATACATAAATATGCATACAATACATATTTCAGTATCGAGAAACAGTTCAATAAATGAAGCATTTCGGCCGAGTATTTCGACGTCCCTTTTTTTTGTGTTTTAGACGAGAAGTCGGATCGATAGTGACGGTGTACGTGTGTAAATTAATTAACGGTCTTCTCCCCGCCAGTGACTGCTGCCGCAAACACGTCTCGAGCAGATATAATTGATGGTCGCTGAGCTTTTCCCCCGGCGCGCTGAGATAACTCGATTACGAGATCGCAGGGGAAGGAACTTGCGAATAGCTCCGCGGCTGCGCGTCAAAATAGCGCTGAGAAAAGGCGAACAGCGACGGGCACGGATTTCGAGGAAGCCCTACTCGCTGATACTGGCCGCGTATGCAGTGGAAGACCACGAACACGTGAACGCGAGCGGCTAACGGTTCCCTGGCCTAACTTAATTGATAGGCACAGCAACGGGAGCCTGCGTGTTGTCATACACAGCTGCAGTATCCGGCTGCTTGGGGCCCGCGCTCTAGCCATGTCTCCTTATAGTCGAATCTCGCTATAACGAAACTGTTTTTAAAGAGATAATGGATATAACGAAGTAATAGCCATTCCCCTTGGAAGCTCCCATAGAAGTCCATTGTCAGCTGCGCTTTCGTCCTACTGTCACTCACAGGCATGCGGACCCCGCGGCCCAGGGTACGTGGCGTTCCTGTGCACAAACTACGCATTCATGACCCCCCTCCCTTGCGGCTATACGTCCGTCCACGCTCTGCGGATCCTCGTAGAGCCATCGTAGTCTTAATAAACGAGTTTGCTTAAAAATGGACTATCCAGCCTCCTTGCTTTAACACGGAAATTTGCGCTAGTTGGTTCATGTTGGAAACATTTACCAGCGCTGCGACAGGGGAGAGGGAAGAAGAGACGGAAGGACAAGCCGTGTTGCTTACACCATGCATTTGATATCTCGTTTTAGTGCAAGGGCATTAGGTTGTCGTTTCACAAGTAATTGCCGCCGGTTTCTACGTAATGAAATTCCCCGATTTGGTCGATGGGAAGGGAACGTCGTCAGCACCGCTAAATTTGAAAATATGAAGACTTGAATGTGCGAGCACCTTCCATTGGATTATCGTGTGTGATTATACTAATGCGACCCACTAATCCACCTCAGCTTACCAAATAATCCTTTGCAATCCACCTTTATCTTGTCACTTATCTATCTTGATCCATTTTTTGGCATGGGCCTCCGGAGTTGGTCTACTTCCAAAATTTTGGGGGCCTTTTGGAATTTTTGGAAGTGGGCCAAATTCCGAATGCTCTCGCATTTTCGTTAAGAATGTGATTAAGAAGCCCTCCCCCCCCCTTCCCCCCCAGTTTTTTACGAAGTAAAATTTTCCGGCAACGGGGCATAACAAATATTCAAGGAACCCAATTTGGTATTTCCGGAGCCCTCCACTACGGCGCCCCTTTCTTCCTTTCTTCTTTCACTCCCTCATTTACCCTTCCCTTACGGCGCGGTTCAGGTGTCCAACGATATATGAGACAGATACTGCGCCATTTCCTTTCCCCCCAAAACCAATTAAAAATTTCGCGCTGAGAATGCCGATTCGTAACGGTGCCTCACACTTTCGTGCCGATTCGATGTGGCAAATTGCAGTTCTTCCTCCCTCCAACCTGATTCCTTCACTCGGCCCACTGCCAGCGCACTCAGCTTTTCTGGTACCATGTGCAGTTTAGTTTCCGTTTTCGCACCATGGTCGCATGGCTAAGACCGTCTGGTAGTGCATTTGGTATCGAGGTCCAGCTGGTTTCCTCAGGGCGAAGCGGCGGAAAGCGAAAGCGTGAACCAATTCCCGTTGACCAGAAGGCGGCCATCAACAAAGCCTTCGGTTTGGCCTGTGCCTTTTCCACAAGACACCTCTGTCATGAGGAGAAGTGCTCGTGTGCTGTGCGGCGAAGCCAGCAAAAAAAAAAAGAAAAAGAAACGGCTACTCGCGACGATGTTGCCGCAGCGCTACTTTCTTTACAGTATCCCGTGTAGGCTTAGGCGCCTTGGAAATGGAGATAAATATTCTGAATAAGTGTCGCCCTGTCCTCTACGGCATTATTTCTCTAAGACTAATTCTTAGAGCTCTGAATTCCATGCGGGTTGTTGCGGAAGACAGGGGCGGCACGGCACGTTCGACATGTTCGGTTGATATACGTGTAAGAAATCGCGGGTTGTGTATACACCCGGTCACGTTTTGCTGGCTCATGGTTGTGTATATTCCTGCAAAGCCTCGCTATACGGACCGTCTGACGCGTCCCGGCCGTTGTGTGGAATCGCAGCGCATGTTTATGAGTGACACTCGCTTTAGCGCCGTGCGTGTCGCACACAGGCGTTCGGGAGTGCGCACTCTGCTGTGTGCCCTTGTGTCACTCTTCGCTGCGATACGCGGTAGCACTTTTGCGCTTTCCTGCCCGGATGGCCGTTGTAGGTCTTGAAGTTACGCTGTTCGTTTCACCCCGGCTGTGGCTATACGGGCGATGGGGACTAGTGAGTCGTTCGAGTGGAGCTTAGCGCAGGAAGTTGAAAAGGCCGCACTCAGCTCCATCATCCGCTGCACTTCCTGTTCCTATTTTGAAAAGCAACGCTGGGCTTAACGATGCAAACTAAAAGCGTTCCCGAGTGTTCCGAAGCGCGAAACACTCTGCCGCTATACATGTGGCCTATCATTTGTGGAGCCATGGATCAGCCACGCTGACAAATGCGAGCGGGCTTCGCACGCGTCTTCGCGGTTGCGCCACAGCATGAAAACTTTGCCGCGTAATGTGTCAGGCGCCGGTGCGGTCGGGTCGCTTTGAGTGACGCCCGGTAGAGCAACGGCCTGTGGTATATAGAATAAACGCTTCCGTTTCTGTGTATCCCACGCCAGGCTCGACACACGCGACGCTCGCGCCCTGAGCTGCCGCGGGGCCCGCGCAGGCCTCGAAGCGGGCGACGACGCTGTTATCGCGGAAGACATTGGGCTGCCGCCTCCATCCGGGTCGTCATAAAGAAAGCTGCGTTGCTGCTGCTTTCGATGGCTGTGAAACAATGCGACGCTTTCTGGGCGCCGCTGAGGAGCTTCTTGTGTTGTTTGGGTGGAAGGCGATATAGGAGGAGTCGGGAAGAGGAGGAGGGGCCTGGAGGTGGCGCTCTGGAACACACGGCTCCCCTCTGGCCGTGGCGAGGCTGCGTTCGTCTGCGCTGGCTGGTGCACGGGCGCCGCCAAGCTGCCCGCGGAGACTCGTCAGTCTGTGAGCCTCCTGCTCCGGGCAGCTCGTAAAGATAGCTCGACGGATGGAACAGGGCTGGCACCCTCTTTCGTGGCGCCTGTGAATGCGTGGATGCTGCGGTGTCCTCTCTCTCACTTTCCGTTTTTTCTCTCTCTTTTTATTTCTGTGGTCGGAGCCTTGTATATACGCTCGCAGCCTGCATTGGCTTGTATGTCTTTGTTTATCGGTTTGAGGTGTTCACCGTGCCTCGCTGGAACTGCTAGTGTGTGTGCTCTGAGCTGTTCCTCGACAGCGCGCTCGCGTTTCCATGTTGCGTGCTTTGTCCTGAGGGCAGGGAGGATAGCCGCGGGAACAGCGTGATGGAGAAGAAATTGTTCGGTATAATTGACAAGCCTTTGTCATGATTTGTTCACCACGCGCGCTGCATGGTTTTCAGCTTCGGGCGTTTCTGCGTTCGGATCGTTTACGGAGAACTTGCAAAGAGGCTCTGGACAGCGCAACGAGCGATGGAAACTAGAATGAGGGGTTAGAGAATGGGGCATCGAGAATCAGAGAATGAATATACGCGGGCCCCATTCTCTAACCCCTCATTCTAGTTTCCATCGCTCGTTGCGCTGTCCAGAGCCTCTTTGCAAGTTCTCCGTAAACTATCTGAACGCATAAACGCCCGAAGCTGAAAACCATGCAGCGCGCGTGGTGAAGCAATCAGGGCAAACGCTCGTCAACTATACCAAACAATTTCTTCTCCATTACGCTGTTCCCGCTGCTAATCCTCCCTGCCCTCAGGACAAAGCGCGCAATATGGAAACGCGAGCGTGCTGTCGAGGAACAGCTCAGAGCGCACACACTAGCAGTTCCAACGAGGCACGGTGAGCACCCCAAACCGATAAACAAAGACATACAAGCCAATGCAGGCTGCGAGCGTATATACAAGGCTCCGACCACAGAAGAAAAAAAAAACAGAATTAGTGAGAATTGATATTAATATACGCGGGTTACCCGCCGTGGTGGCTCAGTGGTTAGGGCGCTCGACTACTGATGCGGAGTTCCCAGGTTCGAACCCGACCGCGGCGGCTGCGTTTTTATGGAGTCAAAACGCTAACACGCCCGTGTGCTGTGCGACGTCAGTGCACGTTAAAGATTCCCAGGTGGTCGAAATTATTACCGGAGACCTCCAGCACGGCACCTCCTTCTTCCTTTATTCTTTCACTCCGTCCCTTATCCGTTCCCTTACGGCGCGGTTCAGGTGTACAACGATATGTGAGACAGATACTGCGCCATTTCCTTTCCCCCAAAACCAATTATTATTAACTCTGAAAATAAGAAATTCGTAACTGGTGTCCGCAGTTAGCATGCAAAGCTTTTGGAGGGGCAATGGAACATCAGTGCCAGGGGAAACTATCCAGCAGGGGACTATTATTCGACAACTATAAAGACAAAACACGTGTGCTCCCTTTTACTTTTGTCACCGATAAAACAACCACTGGTTGAGTTCAGGTAACGCTCTGCTTTTCATATTGCCGTCACCCGTGTGCGTAAACACGCCTGGCGAATGCACCAGCACCAGCGAGGAATTCCGAGCCGCAGTCACTCGGCGCTTTTCTTTCGTGTGTCGCGTCCGCGTTTCCTTCCTGCGTGGCGCAAGGGGTGCGCTTGTAGAGTGCCCGCCGTGGTGTGATGCGGCGCCCGCGCGCGCTATAACGGTCTCCGGGTGCTGCCGGAAATTGAGCGCTCGGGCGTAGGGCTTCTTGTTCGCACCGTGGATCACGGCGTAGCCCCCCCCCGTGCTTCCTTTCTCCGCTGTCTCTTTTTTCCCCTGCATGTGCTGCGTTCCGCTGGTTCTGTTTGCTCTGCGTCGTGGAAGTCTTGTGTGCCGCGGGTCCTTGCCTCCGATAACCGTTGCAGTCATGTGTACGCACAGAGCCTCTCGTTGTGGCTCTGTACGGATTCTTTTTCCCCTTCCGCTTTTTTTTTTCTTCTGTGCCGTTGGTCAGCACCGCCGAAGCCGGCAAATGACGTTACTGACGTCCAGGCCGCAGCTACGTATGGTAAAGGGGTGAAATAAATGAATCGAGAAATGAATCCTCGCAAAACACGACCACAGGTTTCTTGTACTTGTTTTTTTCTCTTCTTGATTTGAAGAGATGCGGAGTAATAAATGCTTACGAAGAAGAGAAACGCGCAGTAACTATCTAACTTCTCGATGGACACCTCAGCCGCGTTGTGAGGGAAGGAAATAAGGTGGGAGTGAAAAAAGAAAAGGGAGAAAGTGGTGGTGTTAGTAGAAAGTGGTAGTAAAATTTCGACCGCCTGGGGATGTTTAAAGTGTACTGAAATCGCTCAGCACACGGGCGCCTTTTGCGTTTCGCCTCCACCGAAACGTGGCCGCCGTGGCCGAGATGCGGCTCTTAGAGCCAAGGTTCAGGAACGCTGCTTAGAAGCAAGAGGTGGATATGAAGTTAGAAAAGTCTCATCTGTCTCGCCTCGGATTCATACCTGAATCGCGCCGTCAAATAGCGGGTGAAGTGTGTTAAGGCCCAGGACAAAGAAAAGCAGGTATATCTGTAATGCCTCCAGGGGCCTTGAAGGTATTGAAATAAAAATACATAAATATTGTCGCGCGTGGTCCAGGTAGTGCGTGTATGGAGCTGAATTCAGAACTGATACGACTATAGTGGATATCTCCTCACGAAACGACGTCATCAAGTGCCAAGGTCACATGAATCGTTCGCTTCGCGTCACCCGAACCGCAGCAATTAGCACGAACATACATTCTCTCGTCATATTACATGAAAGCCGTTTTCAATTTTTGCAGTTGGGACTTCAGCAGGGGACCCCATACCTTTGCGTGCGCGCCGTCTCAAGCTCATAGTTATCGCCCAGCAAAACAACAACAAAAAGGCCCCGACTATATAGCGGCGCATGACCGCGCTTAAAATCCAGCACCATTCGTTTTCGGATATGCCGCCGCGGTGGCTGAGTGGTTGCGGCGCTCGGCTGCTGGCCCGAAAGACGTGGGTTCGATCCCGGCCGCGGCGGTCGAATTTCGATGGAGGCGAAAATCTAGACGCCCGCCCGTGTACTGTGCGATTTCATTGCACGTTAATGAACCCCTGGTGGACGAAATGTCCGGGGCCCTTCACTACGGCGTCTTCCGTAGCCTGATTTGCTTTGGGACGTTAAACCCCCATAAACCATAAAACCGTTTTCGGATGTGGCGCGTTGTCGCTTTTTTTTTTTTTTCACGACGACAACCCGCGGCGACGCGACTCTGACCGCGCCTTCCGCTCGACGTCGGTAGAGGCTTAATCGAGAGCGATGGAACTCGGTGCGACCGCCGCTGACCCTATTCCGAACTTTGCAGTCGAGCTCATCGCGACCGGCCCCTTCTTTCGGTACCCCCCTTTCTCCTCGTCTACTGTCCCTTCAATTCCGGAGTTTCGTACGCTTCCGTCGCGGCTTCGATCGCGTGCACGCGAGGGCGTCCCAGGCAGAAAATGGCGTGCTCGCTGCTGCCGGGGGCGGTGAAAAAGTTCGAAGTGGGTCACCATGCATGGGGATTGCCTGTCTGCTCTGTGCAGTAATCGGGGAAGGGTGGCGCGCCTTCTTCCCCCGCTCTCGCGCGTGGTCGCACGAGATCGAAGAGCGATTTGTCTGACGGGCGGCTCTTTCTCTGTGCGTACGTAGTACATTAGCGTGCAAGCCAGTTGCATATACAGGCTGTAGTGGATCGAAAGCGAGGTACGCACGTTGGGTACATACACGATGCTTAACCGCGCAGCTGTGTCGGCCCCGTATGCGTGAAGTTGGAGTTAACGTTCGCAGAGCTAGTCGAAGACCGGCTGTTTATCTCTGAGGTGTGTGTTTACCTGCAAAGTAGGGTAGAACGAAGCTCTCTACGCTGCCTCGGTAGTAGCGTCACGGGTTAGGTTAGGTTTGGCTAGGTTAGGTTATAGTAGACTAGGCGAGAGAGAGAGAGAGAGAGAGAGATAAAACATATATTATTCCATTGAAGTGTTCTACGAGTCAGGTAGGCAGACTCCTCAGTTCAGGACTCTGGTGGCTTGGGCGGATGCCTGGACCAGTCTGATGATGCGACACTGGTCCTCCAGGCCATTGCTGGTCAGGGCTGCCTCCCACTGCTCGTATGATGTCTGTAATGTTTTTAGACGAGGTGGTTTCTGGGGACAATTCCAGGAAATGTGAAACAGCGTAGGCTTATCGCCGCACCATGGACAGAAGGGGCGGTATTTGGAAGGGTGAATGAAGCTGTACAAGTACAGGTTAGGGAAGGTATTCGTTTGTATTCGCCTCCAAAATGTGGCTTCCTCTGTGGTGAGTTTAATATGGGGAGGGGGATATATTCTACGATCTAATCTAAGCATCTCCAGCCGTTCCCCATAGTTTGATGGTAGAGGGGTGAGGCTATAGGCTAGGTGGGAAAGAACGACTCGGTTGTGTCATCTGGGATGGACACTTCTACCGTGCTTTTCGCCAATGGCGGTGCCTGCAGGTTTGAAAGATCGCTGCAATAAGACTGTTCCGTGTCGGCTGATCGAGACTTGGCTGTTTTCGCTCTGGTGTCCTTTTATTATGCCTGTACGAGCGCTCAAAGAGCTTGGCCGCGCTTAATTAGTCATGACTTGAGCCTTGTCGGTGACATTACCTCTGTGTTGCACAAAACGGCAGTAAAGCTGAAGCCGGTAGGGTTTTATTTGGTGTGGTAATGTGCTGCATTGTCTCCCGGCTTTGTCTCTTTTTAAGTGTTCTTCCAGCCTCGAAGTGGAGTCTCCAGGTTTCTTTCATTTTCGTGCATCATTTCTATTACAGGTACGCCTCCGTCTTGCATTAATGTTTGACCTCGCACATTCTGCTGGATTTGGCGGAGTGACCTATTCGGAGATAGTAGTATACGACTGTCGCAAACAACTTCAGACCCAGGGGACTTGTCATTGTGGCGAAGTGCTCAGTTTAACGTAGTAATTTAGACTCCTTCGAGCTTTACCATAGGCCGGGGAGTTTTCCCGCACGGTGCCGAGTCTGCAATTCGCCGACCGTTTCCTGTTCTGACTGTTTGTATTCTTTCTCTCTCGCAGAATTCAATGGATTTGCCACCTGACAAAGCTAAACTGCTCAAGCAGTACGATGACGAGAAAAAATGGGACATGATTTGCGATCAAGTAAGTGACTCCTCCTCATTCTCTCTCTCTCATTTTTCGTTTCGTTATACCGCAAGCTTTTTTTCCGTAAAGGCTTGTTCGCAAGGCGCCGATCCACATCTGGCCGGAGGATGCATTTTTTGCGCATTTGACGCGTCTTTCTGTGTGTTTCGTGCGGTGTGGTTTCCGCGACGCTTCTTTAGTTTAGTTTTTAGCTGCACTTGTGTTTACTTTGTAACGGCCAGTAGCGTGAACAGTCTGGGATTTACGGTGTTGCAGTCCGGCGCATGCGCGCGCCTCACACGACAGTCCAACGTTGTCATAGCTCTGTCTGTTTCAGAGAGTTGCTTTTTTTTATTATAATCGGTTATAGAAGGTACCTGTGGAGACTCGGTAAAACGGTGCGCTGATGTAAAGACGTTTGTCCGCGTTCGTGAACCGAACCTAGCGTCACGTAGCCGACATTTGCTCAGACGTTCTGGCGGGAGCACTCGACATTTGTGCCGAGATGATGGATGGATGGAAAAACTTTATTTTCGTCAGAGAGCATGTGTGGACGATTCCGTGTCAGATGGCCATCAACCCATGGCTGACGGCGACCTGGGTGGCCCACTCCACGGCCCTGGTCTGGACGACCGGGTCTGAGCTGGCCAACACGGCCTTTCACTGCTCGAGGGAAGGATCACGCATAATGTCCGCCGGTGGCGGTGCTATGCTACAGCTCCATAATATGTGGTCATAGGTTGCCAATTCGTGACACCATTTGCACTCCGGCTGAATGTCCGGGTAGATTTTGCTCAATACGTATGGGTTGAAGAAACATCTAGTCTGCAATCGTCGCCAGACGCATTCCTGCGCCTTCACCAATTGCTTGTCCGGGGGTGGGTAAATCCTCCGCTCAAGTCTGAAATGATTAGTAATGTCATGAAAGGATACCAGCCCATCTCTCGTGGACCTTCCCGGGACGTCCAGCTCACCTACTCGGCTGACGAAACCTCGAGCATTCATGTGAGCCGTCTCGTTCCCAGAGTGTGCAGGTACCCAGACAATTTCCGTCTCCGTAATCCCTCGCTCCGTGGCCCGATTCAGCAACCGCGCCGCTGTGACAGATATTCTGCCCCTCGCCAAATTTCGGATGGCTGTTTTTGAATCGCTGAAGATCAGGTCAGCATTACTACTAGTCATAGCTAGTGCTATCGCCGCTTCCTCAGCAGTTTCTGGGGAGCGGGTTTTGACTGATCCAGAGGCGATCAAGCGTCCTCGTCCGTCCACCACCGCAATTGCAAATGCATCCTTGTCCTTATACTCGGCGACATCTACATAGACTGCCCCGTTGTACTTCCCGTACTTAGCATGTAAAGCTTTGGCTCTTGCCTTCCTGCGGTCCTCATGATGTATTGGATGCATGTTCTTGGGCAAAGGTTTTATGTACAAGCCCTTGTGCATTTCCCGCCTCATCTGAATTTTCGTGTCACCGGCTGGAACGTCAACTCCAATGCCGATCCTTTCCAATATGTCCCTTCCTGCTTTTGTTTTTGAAAGCCTACCGAGCTGCATCACCAAGTGCGCCTCCCGTAGTTCTTCTAGGGTGTTGTGCACCCCTAATCCCAGCAGCCTTTCGGTAGACGCATTTTGAGGCAACCCAAGGGCCGCTTTATACGCCTGCCTAATCATAGCCTCCACCTTTCCTTTTTCCGCCGCGTCCAACTTCAAATAAGGCGTCGCATACACTATTCTACTGAGCACAAATGCCTGCACTAGCTTACACAAGTCTTTTTCCTTAACACCTCTCTTACGATTGGCGATTCTCCTGATTAGCCGCACGGTAGCATTGACCGTATTTTTAAGCCTTTGCAAGGACTCGCTATTCTTCCTGTTAGTCTGCAGATACATACCCAGGATCCTGATCGTTTGGACCTCAGCGACCGGTACTCCCCCCACTTTCACCTCTAAAGGTGGTGGCGGCGTATAGTGCCTCGCATGTATCCCTCTTGGTTTATCCCTCAGAACAAAAAGCTCGGACTTGGGCTGAGAGCACGAGAGTCCTGCTTCCCCTGCTAGCTCCTCCACAATATCCACCGCCTGTTGTAGAGTTTCTTCCAACTGTGCGTCACTGCCTCTTGTTACCCAGAGAGTAATGTCATCCGCATAAAATGTATGTTTAAGTCCCGATATCCCTTGCAGCCTGGGTGGTATCTTGATCAAGGCGAGATTAAATAGGAAGGGCGATAATACCGACCCTTGCGGTGTCCCCCTGCCCCCCAATGGGAAGGGATCCGATTTCATTTCTCCGACTACAATCTCCGCAGTCCTACCCTCCAGAAACGATCTGATGTACCGGAAGGTTCTACCCCCCGGTCCTATGTCTGATAGGTTCCTCAATATTGCCTCATGGGTAACATTGTCAAAGGCCTTAGTGAGGTCGAGCCCCAAGATAGCCTTGGTGCCCGTGCCGTACCCAGGATCAACCACGTCTTTTTTGAGCTGTAACATGACGTCCTGCGTCGATAAATTAGCCCTGAAGCCAATCATTGTTTCAGGTATCAACTCATTGTCCTCTACATAACCCTGAAGCCTGTTCAAGACCACATGCTCCATCAATTTGGCCAAGCACGACGTTAGCGAGATGGGACGCAGATTCTCAATGCAGAGCTTCTTCCCTGGTTTAGGAATAAATGTAATCCTAGCATGTTTCCACTCTGGCGGAATCTCCCCGGCCGCCCAATATTTATTCATCAAATTCGTGAGTGCCCCCACTGACTTGAAATCCAGGTTCCTCAGCATTTTATTAGTAACCCCGTCCGGACCCGCTGCTGACGTGGTACGAAGCTGGCCCATTGCAAACTCCACTTCCGCCACCGTAAAGTCTGCATCCAATTCAAGGTTTTCCTCTCCCGAGTAATCCGGCAAGCAACAATGATGCAGGTGACTAACTTGGCTGCAGCTCCTCTCGGTATTACATGTCGGACGAGGTATAGAGTTCAACCGCGGAACATGTGGCGGTGGTATTTTTATAGGTCAGGCTGGACTTGCTACTCGGCTGCGCTACGATTCAAGTGCATTGGACACGCGGGCAGGGACTCCTCCATGTTGATGAATAGTGAGGGCCTGTTCGGCGTGTGTTTCATGTGTGTGTTTTACAGCAGCCTGCGAAGGCCTGTGGAGGCGTGGTCGACCGCTGCAGCAATGTGCGAGAGGTTTATGTGGAGCCGAAGGTCTCCACAATTTCACTTTCTTGTTTTGTGGGCGAGTTTAATCTATTAGGACGCCGCAGTCCGATTCTATAGTCTGTGTATAGGCTTTCAGTTACACGCAGAGCGCCAGTATTGCGGATGGTATGTGCCAACCTGATGCTTTGTGAGACGACTGTATCTGCTCAATGTGACTACTGTCAATTCGACATGTATTGTTCTCGTTTGAGTTACTGCTTCGCGGCGTGCAAGCAAAAAAAAAAAAAAAACAGCGATCAGGCCAGCAGCTGCAGGCGAATAACAAAACTTAGCTGCTACAGTGACGTGTTTCTTGGTAATGGTGAATGTCGGAGAAACTGTTGCGATATCGTTTCAAGCCGGATGCGCTGTTTTCCCTGCAGAATTTGCGTGTTCTTCTGTTGTTGTTGTTGATGTAGCCGTCTTGTAACGCGCAGCGCGTTTTCTTTGTTTCGCGTTTGATGACGAAACATTTGAGTGATCACGCCTAATCTCTGTTTTCTCTTTCTTTTTAATTTTTTCCCCCTGCCCTTCCAACGTCCCTCTCCCCCTCCCATCACCTCCTTGCTGTGTGCTCATTGGCTTCTCCACTGCTTCTCACCGTCTCCCCTTTTCCCATTCCTCCCTCCCCGAACCCTCCTTTCCAATCCCCAACGTTTATCCCCGCTCAGGAAAAAGTGATCGCAAAAGAACCCCCTTCCTTTTACTTACGTAAATTAAAGACCTACCTTGACCCCCGAGCTTCCAGGAGCGCCAAGGTAAATAATCAAATGGTGTACGATGCCGTTTCGACATTATTGTTACCCATACAGGTATACATTTCTCCTTCTGCCTGCCTTTGTGTTTTCTCTGGCTCGCTCGCTAACCACGGGGGATTTGTTTTGCCTGTGTTGTGTGAGGTGGAGGAACTCATTAACACGACGGACCTTGGTGGTTTATTCATTGACGCGTCACGCACACGTGACGGGCGTCGTATTTTTTGTTTGTTTGCTCGTTTTTATGCGGGACGCCTTTGAAATAACCGCTCGTCGCACTTTGTTTAACGCTAAGCACATCTGTTGTTTCCCCCTCTCTCTCTCTCCCTTTCTCTCTTTCCGTACCTGCATTCCACTCGAATGCCCATCTTCTTCGACTGCAAGCGGTGGAGGGTAAATATTGGAGCGTTTGTGCTGCGGGCAGTGTTTAGCATTTTGCTGCGTGAATGCGATTGGGTTTAAAGTATACAGTGCATCCGGGTTTTGCGTGTCTGCTCTCAGAGGCTCCGTTTTGAGTCTCTGTTTGCCAGAGAGAAGGGGCATGCGGTTTTTACGCGAGAGCAAATGCACCCGCTCAGCTCGCGTCTCCGTTTCGGCGAGCCTATATATATGTCCTGGGCATATATGTATATATATGCCTTGCCGATGTGCGGTGAACCGCGCAAGTAAGAGATAAAAATATTAAACGAATGACTGAAGGAGATAAATCAAATTGACATTTTGTGCTACGAAGTAGACGCTTCTTCCACTCAAATCTGTTGGAGCAAGAAAACAAACAAATAAACAACAAATAAAACACAAGGAAAGCAGGAAGGGAAGGACGTTAAAGCAGGTTTCATTTCAAAATGGGAGGAATCTGTTCAATAGCTCCTCCATTAGTCGGTGTGCATTTTTATTCTTAGCGGTGTTCCCAGATCTGGCATGAGCCTCGTGCTATGCCTGCTGTCAGGTTAGTAGTGCCTGTCTTCTTGGCTGGAGACGGTGCACGGTAGTTGAAAAACCACACCAGGCTCGTAAGGTTCACCCCGTGTGGACGAAAACGGGAAACGACCTGCCGTGTGGGCACGTTCGTCCTATAGTGTGCACCTCGTGAATACCTTTGCACGGCGGCTTTTTTCCTCTAATGGGCTTCATCCCCCCAGTTCCAATGTATTGGACTCGTGTCGAGGAAGTCGTCTTAACGGGAACGCGTATGCGGGCCGTGCTTTTGCTCTCTCGAACGTCATTTGACGTTGTACAGTGCGTGCGTGTGCATGATTTTTTTTTCTTTTCAAGTTATTGGTCTCACTGAGCGCTGGCAGCGGCTGTTATTGGGGCACTCGACGCAAGAGGAACCGGTCGCTCTGTAATTTTATTTTTTGTGCGTGTGCAGATCAGTAGCGAGCAAATAATGGCGAACAGCGCAGACTGAATTTGAGCGACGCTTTTTGAGCGATCGCGAGGCGCTCGCGGAAGATGAAGCACGTGACCCAACACTGGGAGAGTAACCGCACAAATATCTGACGTAGCTTGAAGGTTGCAGGTGAACTCAATTGATCTCGCGTTACAGAGTACTTCATTGAGTATAGCCGCTAGGCCAGCGATGCAACGGGAATGCGGTGAAGCTAACTCGGGCGCGTTGTTATTTATTTGATAGTTAGTTTTGGTTACTCGTAGTTGGGCGGTAAGTTTAATATTGCCGGTATACCGTCGTTAGCCAGGCTCAGAGCATAGTGACGTACGCGGTGTCAACACCTCGACAACAAATGGCTTATTACAGCATCAGCAGGCTTATGGGATAGCGCGAGGTTGGTGATCTACGCAAGTGACGCAAGCATGACTCGAGCATGCAAGGTGTGAAACTTCGAGCTCTTTTGTCAGTTGGAGCGAGCAAGTTTGAGCTTGATCTGGGAGTTCTCCTTGCGATGAGCGCCCCGGTAACACTGCGTGCATTGACTGAATGGAAGAGCGAAGGAACAGGTGTCCGGGTCGCGAGCTCATGCTGCCCCTGAACTTTTCACGCACTAAGCTCTCTCGCACTTATGAGGGCGCAGCGTTGTAACGCGACAAACGCGTACATAAATAAGTACCTTTTACCGCGCATACTAATTGCGTATGTACTGATCTAGTGTAGACTTATAATCTAGTACTAGCGGGTCCTGCTTCCGGGAAACTATATATAGTGGCAGCAAAGCGGCAGTGATGTGGCGTTGGCCTTCGCTGGCACCGTGTCCGCCGTTTAAGCTCGGTGATCACGGCCTTCATAGTGTGTGAGCGAGTTTAGCGCGAAAGAGGTCGGTAAAGCACAGTGCTCGTATGTGCGTCTAACTTTTTCTTGGGAAAATGCATACGCATTACATCGTCTGTTGGCACCCATAACCTGTTCCTTTCTCTTTCCTACTTGTTTAACACAGTATGGTTATTAATTATAATAACATAATAATTAACCTTCGCGTACGGGTCGTCACGTGTCGTTCGCATGCACTTTTTTTTTGTTCTAGCAGGCTGCACGAGCCACGTGTAGTGTTGTATATGCATGTGAGCACTGTGCATGTGCTTGCGTTTAATGTCACACATGCATACACACACTTTTATGAACGGAATTTCGAATTGCATTTGTTCGTTGCACATTGCTCGCGAGAATGCGGTTGATGCACACATAGTAGTGAACGTTCGTAGTTGGTGCACTTTTCGCGAGTCGAACCCGCCGCGATGTGTCGTATGAGAGAAAGACCTTGCTGACGATGATGCCCCCAGAATCGGAGCGCGCGGTGTCGCGTAGCACACAAAATTAGCCTTGAGACGCTCTCAACTTACAGCAGCAAGAGACACTGCTAGCAAATGTAGGCCGCCAAGTCCTTATGGAGCCTGCTTCTAAATTGGCTTCGCAGTTCGCGTCACGGTATAATAAAAAAAAAATTTTTTTTTGGGGGGGGGGAGGAAATGGCGCAGTATGTCTCATATGTCGTTGGACACCTGAACCGCGCCGTAAGGAAAGGGGTAAAGGAGGGAGTGAAAGAAGAAAGGAAGAAAGAGGTGCCGTAGTGCAGGGCTCTGGAATAATTTCGACCACCTGGGGATCTTTAACGTGCACTGACATCGCACAGCACACGGGCGCCTTCGCGTTTTTCCTCCATAAAAACGCAGCCGCCGCGGTCGGGTTCGAACCCGGGAACTCCGGATCAGTAGTCGAGCGCCCTAACCACTGAGCCACCGCGGCGGGGCGAAGGGAGGTTCCGAATCCCGCTTTCATGAAACGCGCATATGTGGAGGACTGAGTGAAATGGATCGATCGATGCAGGCGTTGTACAAAGCGCTGTTTCTCGCGCCCATACCTCTTATGTCTTCCTTTTTGTTATAACGGGATTACCTTATTTAGACACACAAAAAAAATTCTAAAAGTACGCAGATTAGAGGGCAAAAATTGTCTCGAGACTTACGCTTTGCGTTGCAGCGTAGCATTTGTTTTGGTCTCCTAGTAAGCGTTTTTGTTGTCTTGTGGTCAGCTTCGCGCGTCGACTTGAATGGTCGGAAGCCAACACGGATGAGGGGAAACTCATTTAGGGAATTATGAGACTCTGCAGAAATTGAAAGTGCTCGTCAGCGCAATGGATGGTGTTACCCGTAGGCGCATCTTAATTTTCCTATAAAAGAATATTACCGTGGTGCCGTGTTTCAGCCTGGCCGAGCTTTGAGCCAGTCGGTGTCTCCTTGGAAAGCGTACCGCAAGGTCTTTCTCTCTCTCAACGCGAAGGCGGCATATGTGCGCCAGCGCGTAAAAGAAACAAAAAAGTTTGCGCGGATATTATTTTTATAGAGAGGAGCGAAAATTTTCTCGAAGTAGTTGTCAGAACCACTCTTCTCAAACTCAAACCAGGGAAAAGGAAAAAAAATTGTTTTTAGTGCCTTGTCAGATTTTTTTTTTTTGCGATACAGTTCCATATTTTCAGCTTGAGCTTAAGGTGTTAATTTTTATGCCTACTGTCATGCCTATACATATGTATAATGGACAGGATATAGGATATACATGATGCATATACGTATGAAATGATATGAGATATACAGGATGCATACATATATAGGGTATGAAGTTCCGGTGATCCTTTGGAGCTCTGCGATGCGCTATTCTATAGCTATCGGGTGTTCTCCAAAACCATAAGGTGGTTCGACTGCGCATGCTTGGTGGCTAAGCTTGTTTCGCGTGCGCGGTTATTTGGTGCTGTGTGAGTGCGTGTGTGATGCCGTGTAATACCACGTGTTTGCACTAACGCCGCTCGGCGCCGCCACCCGGTTGCCTTTCAGAGAAGACGAATGTTGGGAGACTCGAAATCCACTCAGGTCCTACGGGACTTGGAAATCTCCCTCAGGACAAACAACATTGAGTAAGTGTGACGTCGAGCCTTTTTTTTCTCTCTCTCATTTCGTTTCTGTGACGCGGAGCATGCGACGCGGAACAGGAAAAGCGTGATTAGTAGAGCTGAATTTAGGTACCCAAGATCCATTAGATGTTTTGGAATGGCCTGCCTACAGTCTTGTCGGTATGCTTAAGCCTGATTCATCTGTAACGCTGCCGCAGATGAGCATGATACACGCCATTGTACTAGATTAGGGACTGCAATTGTACAGTCGTCCACAGACTAGTCTAGAGCGCTCGAACTTTGTGCCGTCTGCGCTCCGCAGCGCAGCGCGCAGAGAGACGTCTAACGGCAGCGCCCGGTTCGAGATTGCGCATGTATGATGCTCAGACCATACTCAGGGATGCGCTATCCACCCGCCGCGGTGGCTCAGTGGTTAGGGCGCTCGACTACTGATCCGGAGTTCCCGGGTTCGAACCCGACCGCGGCGGCTGCGTTTTTATGGAGGAAAAACGCTAAGGCGCCCGTGTGCTGTGCGATGTCAGTGCACGTTAAAGATCCCCAGGTGGTCGAAATTATTCCGGAGCCCTCCACTACGGCACCTCATTCTTCCTTTCTTCTTTCACTCCCTCCTTTATCCCTTCCCTTACGGCGCGGTTCGGGTGTCCAACGATATATGAGACAGATACTGCGCCATTTCCTTTCCACAAAAACCAATTATTATTATTATTATGCGCTATCCTCGCGCTATCCCTATCCTCGCTATCCTGCGGACTGCAGACGGCACGGAGTTCGAGCGCTCTAGACTGGTCTGTAGACGACTGTACAATGCTATTTAAAGCAGACAGCTGGGCTAGTTGGTGATCTTTAGATTCAATGCACATGGTAACTGCGCTAGAGACACAGACAAAGATAGAAGCGTTCGTGGTGTCCTTCTATCTTTGTCCGTGTCTCTAGCGCAGTTACCATGTGCATTGAATCTAATGTACAATGCTAGCCTTGCGGGGAGACGCCATGTATACTTAGTGGAAGGGGAACGGCTTTTCACCGTTGTGTACGTATGCGTGGTGTGGGAGGACAGCTAGAACGTGTTCGCAGGCTTCAGCTTGAGAGCGTCATTATTTGAGGCCACTCAGAGGGGTTTGTTTAGTATGCTGGCTGTATGTGTATTTACTGAAAACGGTACGGTACGGTTTATTCATCCGCATAGGGGAAACAAAAACGAGCCTAAACAAGTATAGGTGTGGCAAGATAACGTATTTATCAGGCAGCGCCACAAATGGATGGCTAGTGAAGGCGACGCTGTTATTTTGAATTGATAATCACTCCATGAATGCGTAACAACTCGTCCAGACCTCAGAGTTAATGAGGGCTGTGTTGGGCGTGAATGACGCCGTAGTAATTGGGGTAATTGTGTCCTGGTGATTGCATCCGCTTCGACCTAGAACAGGTGATGACGCTGCGCGTGCTGTCCTGTAAGGGAACGCGCGCGAGTGAAAGGACACGCGTGAGTTGCAAGCGGAACGTTTGGAGCTTTCTCTCTTTGTGTCCTCCCCAGGTGGGTGAGAGAATTTCTCGACGAACAAAACAAAGGACTCGAAGTGCTTATTGACTACCTGACGTTCCAGCTGGGATTTCTGAGGTGAGTGGAACGACGCCGGCATTAAATCGGGATTATTTATATTGTCCTTTTCTAAACTCTTCTTAAGGGCCCCATATTTAGAATGGCGCGGCTACTGCGTTGCGCTCTGAACTGTATCCACACGGGGCGTGTACAGTCTGCTCGGTAGCTTTGGTATAGACTGTTAAGTTGCAGTAATCGTACAGCTATAAGCTACCCATCATTTCTTCGTCTGACTGTGTCATCTTGAAACGGAACAATTTTAGACTTCGGAACCTCGGATTTTTTTACTGGGATGCATGAAACATGGGTGGTTCCTGTAATTTTTATTATTGTTGTAGTTGCTGCTACTGTTGTTGCCAGTGGCGGTGATGCCGACGGTCCCTAGCATTAAAGCGCAAAGTATTAATTGGCTTCATTACACAACGAAACCTGAATATGTTTGCTAGAGCGGCTACTCTGCGAAAAATTTGGAGGACGCTTAAGACTCGACAGCGTGTTGCAGCGTTGCCGAGGAGGGCCCGGAACGCCATCGCCCGTTGGACAATTTAAGGAAAGGACGCCTGTCTCACGTATCTAAGTGGACACCCGAACCGGGCCGTAAGGCAAGGAAAATGAAATGAAAATTGGTTTGAAGGAAAGAAAATGACGCCTGTCTCACAATTCTCGATGTACACCCGTACCGCGCCGTAAGAAAATCCCTTCCCTTACGGCGCGGTTCAGGTGTCCACCGAGAGGGGACACACATGCTGCGCCATTTTTTCGCTCACGGCCAACGCCGCCGACAACACCGGCTTTTCCGCGACACGGGGCGGCCCTTAACGCTGTCGCTTTAAAAAGGTACGCCTTATGAAGTGCCTATCCCAGTACTCGTGTTTCCGGGTGGTAATATGCTATAAGTGGTATGCGACTACTCTGCGTACTTAGCCGGTGTCGCACGGGGATCGTTAGACCAAGCGCGCGGTGATGTGCGTGCGTGTTTGCTACGCACCCGTGGGCTACAATCCCTGCTTCGCGCGCAGGTATGACCGCGAGGCCGCAGCAGCCGGTTCGGCCACGGCGTCGGAGAACGGGTACGCGGCGAGCCCCGCCAACTGCCGCAAGTCCATCCTGGAGGCTGACACGCCGCGGCTGAAGCGCGCCTCGCGCCACGCGGCCAAGCTACACATGGGCGAGGCGGAAGACGACATCCACGTCTGCATCATGTGCCTGCGCGCCATCATGAACAACAAGGTGTGCCCCGTGCGACAGTTATGACCAGCTGCGGCTGGTGTGCTGTTCTGAACGCACGTTCAAAGTGTCGCGGTGCGACTTTTATATATCAGTCCTGCCCATTCCCGTGACTCCGCGCCGTTTCGGCTAGGCGGAGAGGTTAAGAACGGCGGAGGTCGCACACAGGGATCGAATCAGTAAACGCAGCACATCGTGGTATGAAACGTGCTGAAGTGTGCTTCACCGCATGCAACTTCATCTTGTGGGGAAGCCCGCTTTGGCGAAGACTTGTCGCCGTGTAACGTTGACGGGCCGGCAACCAGAGCAACGCTGCGGCACCCAGCACAGATATGGAATCAAAGTATACATATTAATAAATAAAAAAAACTACGACCTTTCTTTTTCACCGACCGTTAAATTATAAACCAGAAGGATCTCTCAACTAAAGTCACAGCATGCTCACAAGACGGTGCCTTTGAGCGTAGCAGCTGCTATGACTGGCATGTTAATTGTATTTTTACTGGGTACTTGCATACGCCATTCCTAACGTTCTTAACGATTACGTTCTATCCCGCGGCACTTCGGAACTACATTCGAGTCTTAGGTTCGCTGCGTCTGTCGGAATTACTCAAAATTACGTTGTCGCGAAAGCAGTGAAATGAAACCAGTACTGCATCATTTTGAAGGAGTGGCAGCAGAACTGAAAAAAACGAAACCGAGACTGCCGACTTGAAAACAAGTGGTAATATCTATGGGCGTCTTGAGCAAGAAATTACAGGAAAGCTGCACCGCTCCAAACACAGACAACAGGCGAAGAAAATCAGGCCACCAGTCATACAATACTCTGCGTGGAAACTGCAAAAAATATTTATGGTCTGAGCATCTCTTTGGGAGAACAGGTGCTGTTTCGCATTCCAAACTTCTCAGGTAATAGAAGGCCTCTTTCTTTCGTTCCCAAACAGATCGCTGCCCTAGAGTTCAATTAGGGCCATCCCATGCAGTATGAGAACATTAAACGAACCACTGTGCTCTCTGCAAACAGACTTGTTCCCAACTCCCAAACTTTTTGTTGAGCCCATTGCTTTGAGGATCTGCTCGCTGTTCTTTTTTGTTTTGCAGTTAAGTTTTCCACAAGCTTTATCACCATCCTTCCCTTCATGATGAATTCTTTCAGCCACCGCCAGTTATCTTTCCACGTCGCGATCATCCTTACAAAGTTAAACGCATTAACTGCCAGTCATTCCATTATGCCTATTCTTTTTTACCACGCACAATAACCGAATGGATCGCTTTGCCATCAGAAATTGCCACTGAATCTGATCTAAATAAATTCCAACATCTTATGCACTCATGTTTCAACAACTAAAAAGGTATTTTTTGAGCGTTCTTTTCTTCCGCCTTGTCTTCTTTTTATTTTATATTTTTTTTGTACTTCAGCGCACCTTTTCCAGTGTTGTCTTTTTCTTTTTCTAGCGGTGCTGTTATTTATGCTTAAATTTTGCTGTTATGTGCATTGTTGCGACCCTTTCTGTGAATGCCTATTTATGATTAATATTTTGTGATTTCTATTTTATTTTAGTGCAATATCTTTAACCTTATAACAATGCTTTGTACTTACTCCCCCCCCCCCCCCCCCATGTAATACCCTCAAATGAGGGCCTTTGGGGGTATTTTGAATAAATAAATAAATGTATGGCCTTCAACAATTACAACTGAGGAACCCCTGAAACTGTTTTAGCCTCCAAACATGTATTGTCGTGCTTTTCGACTGCGACACGTTTCAGTTACTAAATGGTGTAGACATTTGTAGAATATATACCTTGTATTGTCAATCATCAATGTGTTCATCAATTTGTTATTCAAATATACTTTCTATCAACTTTTTTTTCTCAACAGTTTTATTCTGCTCTCTTCTATTGTCTTGTCTTACAGTTCGGCTTCAACATGGTCATCGAACATACCCAAGCAATAAATTCCATAGCCCTGAGTTTAAACCACAAGAGCTTACGGTAAGCTTATGTATGGGATTTCAGTAATCATTTTTATTCATGCACGACCGTCAGAAGCTTAAAGCATTAATGCAGAGGATGAATGTTTGATGCATGAATGCCTGCATGTGAATTCAGCTTGAACCACTTTCAAAGGTAAATGCAATGAATGAATGGCTCTCTGGAAAAAAAAAAAAGGAAATAAATACCTGTAAAGGTCTAACTCGGAAAAGTCTTGCCTAAAGCTGACAAGGCAGTTTTCATGTGGTGAATCAAGGAGGTGCACCTTAATTAAGGGGCATAGCTTTGCATATTGGCTAATGCTAGTCTGCTTCAGCATAGCACCTGACATAAACTTTGTGGTGCAGTTGCCATTTTACGTTTAGGATTGTAGACCTGACCTGCATTCTGGCTTTATGAGTTGCTAAAAGATATGGCAGCATCCTGGTTATTGTTTTGCTTGTAGTTTATGAATAACGCAGTACTGTGCTAGCATTTTAAATTAGTGTGCTACCTTCATAATGAAAGTTCTCTAAGCAGCGCTCGCATCTTAATTTGCTTCTATGTATCTGACGGAGCTAAGGCGAGGAAGAACCAGCTCCGACAGGTTTGGGGTTCGAACCCTTTAGCGCCCCTCACGCTGCGCTCAGCTCGTAGGCCGTGGCACGTGGCGCTGGTCAAGAAAGAGGAAGTTGGGCTAGTTGGGCTAGGCCGCCGCCCACTAAGTCCTCTTCCCACTAAGTCACTAAGTCCACTAAGGATGACGTCCACTAAGTCCTCAGCGACGTCAGGAAGCAAGCACGACATGAGGTGGAGGAACTTGGTCTCCTGGCTGGTGATACGTCGCAGCTGGAAATTCGTCTCAACCTGCAGGAGCCAGGCACGAGGGCTATTGGGCCAAAATGGAGGCAGGTTGACTGGCTGGAACGTGGCCACCGAAGCACCGAGAGGCTGAGCGTTCTGGGACAGGTCGCCGCCGGTAGGAAGGGCGGAAGAGCCAAGGGAATTCATGTAGGATGATCGGGATGCGTGTTCGAAGCTGGGTCACCAAATCTGTCGTAGCTAAGGCGAGGGTGAACCAGCACCAACAGCGGTGAGGTTCGAACTGTTTATTTGCGCTGCTCGCTCTGCGACGGCCTAGCCCAACTTCCTCTTTCTTGTCCGGCGTCGCGTGCCATGGCCTGCAAGCTGAGCGCGGCGCGAGGGGCGCTATGTATTTAGCATGGTTTTGTGGGTTATATTACTTGTTATAGTTATATGTTGCCCCTTCCTATGGCGCCTGTATGTGGCCTTGAACTCCACAGCTTTACATCTTGACATCATCATTACTGTCAAAATACTGAGAGGAAATCAGCGTTTTGACAACAACCTTGTTGTGGATTTAATTTTTATTTCTAAATGAAAGGGCTTTGCAAGGCTCTTTAGTTGAATGCGTTTGCTGACTTGAGATGTAGAGTTGTTCTTCACAGAATTCATTTAATTCGTGAGACTAGTTTGGAGCTTTAATTTAATTGTTCTAGCTTTGTTTTTGTTGTTTAATTATAACTGTTTAGTTTAATTGTTGTTTAATTGTCTGTTCTGGTTCATGTGCTGGCTTCTGTTTTGGTCTTCAGCTTGCAGACATAGGGAGAAATCTCGTTATCCAGTAGTGAATAGGATAAAGGTTATTTTTATGCAATTTCACAGCAATAAGCTTACACCTTACTCTAAATAAATATAAAGACTAAACTTTTTACTAGAACATGGGTCCTGCAAAAAAAATAAATGTGCAGTTCCGAAAGTTTTGTATGGGTATGACTTTTGAAAGCACAGTTAAGAGGTGGCCCCGTGAGATTTATTTTGACCTTCTTGCTTCTTGTAATTTTTTATCAGTGATTTCACTGGGGCTTTCGGTACAGCTACATCATGCGCAGATGAAATGCTCAGGTGAGTCACACTGTGTCCTGCCACTTCTCTGTGCGTGTTCAGAACAAAGGCCCTGGTTCTGGAACTGCTGGCCGCTATCTGCCTTGTGAAAGGAGGGCATCAGATCATCCTCAGTGCTTTTGACAATTTCAAGACTGTATGCTGTGAACCCCGGAGGTTCAAGACACTCATGGACGACTTCAGGGACTACGAGACGTTCAACATTGACTTCATGGTATGCGTGCATTTTTCTTTTCTTTTCTGGACGTTGGCTTGTGAAAGCACTAATGATTGGGGGAGTGGTGCAGCAAGGATGGGCCTGTAAATAGGTCCACTAGAAGAGGACACATATAAAGTTCCGTTATTTTGTGCAGGAAAATACAGTGACTCCGGGATTAAACATGTACACGGATACGCCGTACTTTTCTACTTTGCAGCGAGATATTCCTTTACAACCATTTTATGAATGTGTACTTGGGTAGATCTGTTACCCAGAAACATGAATCAGGCTAGTTGTACATTGCAGCTGAAATACACAGGCAAGATATTTTGTTTTGTTCACATGCGCTGTTTGCTTTTCATTCTGGCCTGACTGTACATAAATACATGTGGATTAGGCCATGGAGGTTGTCTGCTGTTGGAATGTGACCACCTTTATTGAGGCTGCATTGATGTGGTGGTCGATAGAGCAGTGGTGGCAGCGTCTAGCTTAGGCAGAATTCCAGCGTTCTGTCTAGCATTTGGTCTTGTGCGTACTGGTGCAGGCTGGTCTCTCATCTTCATCGACACATGGTTGGTGCTGGTCATTCACGTTGTTACAAGGTCAGAACTTTACAGTAAGCCTAAAAGAACATGAACAGGACATACAGATGCGGAGTACGGTGTAATATAGCACTATCTGTAGTGTAAGCTTTGAGCTCTTCTTTATAATTGGCTTTATAGTTCTTCAGAGTTGGCTGTGGTTCGCAGTGAAATAGTCCTGCAAGACTTCATATGCGCTGAGCTTTCCAAGGTTGAAAACAATTGCGTACAAAGAAAAAGTTCCCTGTAACTTGTTGGCAAGCACATACTTTGACTGACTATGGTCGAGGAAACCTGTGAAATAATGCAGGTACAAAATATTACTAAATTTAGTAGGGTAAACTGTGTGTTAAGCTACAGTCATGTTTGTTCTTCCTTTATTGCATTGTAAATTCCTGTGTTTCTGATCATACCTGCATTGTCACTGTTTTATTGCCTTGTTTTGTACTTTTTTTTTACAGCGCCAATAGCAAGAGTCATAACCAGATTTTTGTGAGCTATTAGTTCTTCATCACTTGAAGAAAGTAGCCATGAACTGTGGAGCACTAACATGACGCTTGTGTTTTGTTATTGCATCTTTGCAGGTTGCCTGCATGCAGTTCATCAACATTGTTGTTCACTCAGTAGATGACATGAACTTCAGGGTGCACCTTCAGTATGAGTTCACCTTTCTCGGGTTGGATGAGTACCTAGAACGGTTGCGCTCCACAGAGAGTGAGGAGCTCAAGGTGCAGATCTCAGCCTATCTTGACAATGTTTTCGACGTGCACGCCCTCATGGAGGACTCTGAGACCAAGAGCGCCGCCATCGACCGTGTCGCCGAGCTGGAGGCCCAGATCTCTCGGGTGAGCTTCATGCTTTTGCCTCTGTTGTGTGTCTGCATGTTTTATTCCTGTATTGCCTTGCTGTTACTTCAGTGGCATGAAAAATGCCTTACATATGCTGCAGCTTCCTCCCTTCTTTTGTTTTTTTATTTAGTGCCAAAATCTTGATCTACTTTTCTTGTTGCTAGTATTAGGTAACCAGCTGCATAGCCCTTTCCTTAAGCTCTTTGCTCTTTACTTGTACCCTTTCGACTGACCAACACCATTAGCTCGATCATGGTTCTAATTGGATGCATTGACTGTGACGTATTGACGCACACACTTCTTTTATGGCTAATGGCTACACATTCGTGATGTGCTTTCTTCGTATGGGGTTTTCAAACAGATTTTTTATCCTTTAGGCTTGGCCCTCTAGATAGCTTTCAGCAAGTAGACTGAATAACTCCTTCCTTAATTGATAACATTTTGCCACCAGATCACAACAGTTCGGTCAGCTTGTACATCTTTTTCTCGCAATAATATGCTAGTATTGTATTTGTATGCTCTGACAGCACAGGCTATACAAAGCAAAGTACATAATAAAAGGCCTGCTGATAGTAATATCTAGTTCTACAGTATTGTTTATTTGTATTGGTGTGCTAGTATGAGTTCGGTTACTGAATATGTTTGCATGGCATTGTAGGCACACAGAGTTCGAACGAATCACACTGTGAGATCCTGAACTTGGGCTGGGGCAAGTGTGGTAACTCCTCTTTTACAGACGATCAATAAAAGGAATTGATTTCTTCTAATGATTTCATGGCATTTTGGTGGATGGTATTCGTTATGAATTTTCAGAGAACAGAATTTTGCTGAATAACTTGTTTCACACAAAGGAGATGTAGTAGCCAGATTAGCAAAATTTAGCTGACTTTTTATTATTTTTTTTCAGGCCCATGAACTCGAAAATGAGATGATGGCAAAGCTAGGTACGTGTGTCTTGCTTTTCAAGCTTTCTTTTATTTTTTTCTTCCTCAGTTTTGGTGTATTTGGTCTTTCCACGCAATGTGCTGTACAAAAATAAATTTTATTTGCATTCCTTTCAACAGTTGAACTTGAAACACAACTGCAGCTCCTGGACAAGGAAAATCGGGAGCTACTTGTAAGTGTCGGCTGTCAGTGTTTAATTTTTAATACTCGTCATGAATTTCACTTTGTTAGAAGTAGAACACCAGTTCTCTGTGCAGTTTTTTTTTTTTTTGCTTACACAAGGATGGTTTAGCATTTTGTATAGAAGTTACAAAGACTGAATGAAAAGTCTTGCTTTCACACTGAAAAAAATCCTAGTGGGATTTTGGATGTTTTTAATCTTTGAAGGGCACCTCTTCTAAATATGCCTACCTGGTTTCACTCACTTGTGAAGCTTTGCGGGAGGGAAGGCAGTTAGCACAACTGTCGGTCATATTAGCAGTCAGAAACATGCCTGGAATCATAACACACAGACCTGTCTCCTCTGCTAGGAGTTAATGTGGATGACTCTGAACTCTTACTGCACCAATCTGGTTACGTTGCGCTTTAAGATGTTTAGTTGCTCTGCTTGATAAAAGAAGCCTAGAAAGGAAATATTTACCGTCTGTTAATGCTGTTTTGGCCGCTGTGTGTGAACACTGCAACAGCAAAAGAAACAAAATAAACATTGTTTTCTTTTTATTCCATTTTCCAGTTGGTGGATTTGTTTACTGTTCTATAATGCTGTTCAAGTGTCGATATTAGGGGTTGTCAGTCAGTATACATAGTGAACAACTGTGGCATTCACATTTGTCACCAGTGTACACAGCAATATTTCTTCGCAGTGCCTGTATTTATTTATTTTATTTACAGTACCTCTAAGGACCTTCATGTGAGGGTATTGGAACGGGGGGGACAAAAAACAGGAGCTAGCATTCAAAACAAAAATAGCGAAAAAAATGTTCATCACCTATTAGGACTATTGCATGCCATTTTTGTATTATCCTGTCGCTGGACTTTTGACTCCAGAAATAAAGAAACTTATACTTTCCTCTATTTTTTTTCTCTCTAATGTGGTATCATAGTGCATGTTTTAGCTCTAATGAATTTGAAGCCCAGCTTGACTGCTGCCAGGTAAACCTACGAAGAGGTTTCGATTTCCATCGTGTGCTTAGTATCAGCCATTTGGAAGTTTCGTTTCTCCTTGATAGCCTGGTTTTATGTTTTTTTGTCTAGACCCATCACTGTATTGACCAAATTGGTTCACTTCACCATGCCTTTACATCCTTTTTGCAGGAGTCACAAAAGCAGACGAGCGAAGAACTTAACACGTTGCGCAGGGCGGTCTCTGAAAAGGAAGAAGAGAAACGACAACGAGAAAGTTTTCTCGAGGGCAAAATTCAAGAGCTGGAAAGCCTCACCGGGACATTACCCAGAGGCAAGAGAAAACCTTCTGCAATTATTATTATGAGGTTGTTCGTTCATATCATCCGTTACTGTGCACTTTATTGCAACAAGTAAGCGAAGTTCTCGGGAGGCATTTAGGTAACTCGACAGTCCTTTGTATAGTCACTCCCTGCATAAGCAGCTGCTTGGAGGAGTCTCTTCTACGAAATATGTAGTCATGTCTTGGCTTGAAAAAGTATACGATGAGCTATAAATCTGCCTGTACTCGCACTGCTATAGAATTATTGTACAGAGCCAGAAAATTTGTTGAGAAGCTTCTGTTGACTAGACTGTGCTATGATTCACAAAGATGGGTTTTCAGGAACAAAAATTGCTAGAACAAAATATTAAAATTTGAAGCTCAGCATTTGTAGTGCCAAGTACCTGTCTAAGTGAGTTAAGCATTCAGGTGATCGTTTGTTTAGTCGCATTGGGGACACTTTTATGAGAATGCACGAATGAAGGAATCTGCGTGGGGCCTAAATAAGGTTAACATAACCCCATCTCAGTTCAATGCTCGTATTATTATTTGTAGGATGCGTTCCCACTTGCACATGGAGTCAAGGGTCAACTTCTGAACTGCTGTGGTGATTTTGATCAGATTTTCAGGACATACACCATTAGAACAGCACAAAAATTTCACTGTTTTATCTTGAGCACAAAAAAGTTGTTCACATCAGAATGAGTGTTAGGTTAGGAAAACTATCATTTCCAAAATACTTGTAATTTGTTCACTTTTTCAGCATAGGTGACCCCAGGAAAGCCTCTCATGCAGAATAAGGGGAACAGATTGTTGTTTTATGGCCGCTTTTGCTAAGTACTGTAACACAACTGAAAAGAAAGTTTAGTTTTTTGCTGCCGCTGCCGTTTAAACTATTTGACTTTTTTTGGCGTAAAATCTGAAAACTCAAACATGATAAGTACCCAGTCTTTTTCCCACCTAAATGTTGCTTCCGAAATCATCTTCAAAGTAAATTTTATCTGTGCAGTATGAAACGATCATTTTCCGTAATGTGCAATTTCACCCAGAAATGCAATCTGAGAAACGCAACTTCAAAGGCCAGGATTATATTGTATTTGGTCGCATTTTTAGTGCACTTCTCTTGAAGTCTTGACAAAATTTCTGAAAAGGCCAGAAAGGGCAAAAACGAACTGCAATACGCATGTTTTGCCTCTGTGCAGAGCATTGGAAATGTTTTTGAACACTGCTAGCAATGGCTCACACGCCACCTTTCACCCGAAGAAACAAACTTCGTTTTCTAAATGTTTATTGTGCATATCGTGACAAAAATTGAGACATGTTCCTCAATAGCTTGTGAACCTTGTGTAACAAAAATCCAGAAGTGGATTTATTGATCAAAGTTACATTTTTTGCCCCGCATCTTCCTTAAAAAAGAATGAGAACTTTGGCAATGTGACAGATAGTTTTGGTTGTAACTTAATTGAAGGTTTTCTTTTCGAAGAGTGAATAAATTGGTTGTGGAAGGCACGAAGCACAGATTTAGATTTTTTACTTTCCTGCATCGTTTTTGTGTTAGGCATGCTCCACATTTCTGTAGAAACAGTGTTGATTAAACAATTCATTCAAAATATGTGCACTTGTCAAGCTTTGGAAGGGAATGTCTGTAAGATCCAGGACAAGGAGATGAAACAATATTTTTCTTGCTACTAAAATACCTCAGAGTGTGACCTGTGCCTGCTTCTAAGCTGCTTTGAAAATAATGTTGAATTTCTTGCAAAGGAACTGTGTGCATCGCAGTTTTCTTCGAGTAGAGATTAAGCACATCAGTTCCTTTTTGCCAGAAATTTCAGCTTGTGGTGAAAGCATGCAACCATTTTTAAGTGTAACCAAAGTGGTCTTGCACTAAGTAACTACTTAGTACTCAAGGTTGATGCCCTGCGACTTCAATGCAAGAGAACTCTGCAGCTGAACTAAAATGGCACTTGGAAAAGAACGCATGCAAACAGGTACTACACGTACAAAAGTTAACTAGGAACCCGACCGCGGCAGCTGTGTTTCGATGGAGACGAACCTAAGGCGCTTGTGTGCTGTGTGATGTCAGTGCACTCTCAAAGCACGTTAAAAAGATCTCCAGGTGGTCGAAATTATTCCGGAGCCCCCTCTTTCTTCCTTTCTTCTTTCACTCTCTCCTTTATCCCTTCCCTTACAGTGGTGGGGATATGTGAGACAGATACTGCGCCATTTCCTTTCCCCAAAAACCAATTTTTTTCAATCCTTATGTAACGGTAACATAAATACTGCGCGAGAGACAACACATTCTCCTACAAATAGAGCCTGGGAAATGCTGGGCAAGGAGTCCGTGCTCGCTTTCCCAGCTGCCAACTTGGGTTCCAGTCTCATCCACCTTCGGGTCCGTATACAGGCCAGAACGTGACCCGGTGGAGCACCGCTTAAAAACGCGAACAAGGGGATTGGGGATTGTGCCCACGTATGCAAACGCATCAGGCATCAGTGCGATTAAAAAGCTAGCAACGATCGAGCACTTCGCAAAATAGAGAATATAGGAGCATGAATGTGTGGCAGCCAATTTTGCCCGTATGTTCTCCCATGGCAAGTGTGTGCTGTCATTGTAGACTAGTATTGCTGCTATGCCCCAGGTGTTGCATTGGCCCATTGTGCAGGTTCCTCAGCCAGCTCTCTCCATTGCCCTGAGAGTAGCATATCAGGAGTAACTCCTCCGCCCCCGCCGCCACCACCACCGCCACCCATGGCAGGTGCGCCACCGCCTCCACCTCCACCGCCACCACCGCCAGGGAGCGGTGCCATTCCTGTTCCACCGCCCATGGTGCCTCCCCTCAAAGGTGGCATACTGGCACCACCCCCGCCGCCGGGCAGCATGCAAGCGCCACCAGATGGTAAACCACTCTTTTATGCTGCTGTACTCCATTTCACATTTAGCATGCAACATTGCGGAGGATACGCAGGTAGTGTGCCCGATAAAGTATATCACTTTGCCGCATGTAACTTGTACTTCTAGAAAATTTTATGAGGTTTTTTATGAAAACGTGGAGTGGTATAAAGTGACATGCTTGGCATTGCAAATCATGGACAAGGCAGTCAGGTGTTCAGGTATTGAATCTTCTGATTATAATTTTACTAATGGCGAACTACATTTTTTGGTCTGGATGGGGTCTGAGCCGTGCCAGATACGTATCACTTTGCTGGAGACACTATAACTCCTTATGATTTTCGCAAGAGGCAAGACAAAAGCGTGTAAGTGGTAAAACAAAGTGCAGGATGTTATCATTTGCAGTGCTTAAACTTTGTCACAATGAAAGATCCTTATCCGTTCTTTGAACATCTGACAAACTGCTTTTTGGGCATGGACGTAGCCTGCACGAAGTGGTCTGCTAGCTTTGGCAGCATTGCACGCTAAATATTAACGAGAGATGCAGGTTTCAGGGGCGAAATTTTTCTTTTTTTAGCATGAAGTTATGAAATTTGCCATGCTTGTTGGCAAGTGCACTAAATGAATAAATTAAAATTTTCACTCATATGCCTCTAGTAGTTTTGAAATATTAAATTTTATGCACTTCATTGCCATACCAAACTTGCAGAAAGCCTGGCATCATAACAAAACGTGATAGGAGCCTAGAGTCACTCTTAATTTTTAGCGAAACGAATGGTTCATGCAGTGACAGTCTCCAAATATTTTTATCAACCTGTTCTTTTTTTCTACACAGAACATTATATCCATGCTTGCAGAGTAAAAAAAAAAGTAATTAGAAAATGCAGACGCATCACTGCATAAAGAATTTGTCGAGAAATACGAGGTTTGATCCAGAAATAAGGTTCCCAAAGAGCTCCAGCCACACGGGAAGGTGCGAGGCGAAATCCAGCAACATAACACTACTGAGCGTGGCTGTTTCCCCACTCTCAATCCTTCCCAGCCGCGCTTCGCTGTGCCGCTCATTCTTGACTCGGCAGCCGTCCGATATGGAGGTTCCCGTTGTTGATCCCCCCAAGTGCAAGATTCATTCCGTAATTCGCTTTTTGCACGCCAAAGGGACTCCACCCATGGGTATTCATCGTCAGTTGACGGAGGTATTTAGCGACCAGTGTATGTCCGTTCAGCACGTCCGAAAGTGGTGCAGGGAGTTTAGTGCCAGTCAGAAGAAAGATCAATATGAAGAACGGAGTGAAAGACTGTCAGTTTTGGAGGCGGTTATCGAGATGGTCCAATGCAAAGTGCTTCAAAGCAGGAGGATCACCATCCGCGAAGTTTTTGCTCATATTTCTGGGAGTTCTTACGGTACAGTGGCAAGAGCTTTAACCGAAAAATTGGGGTATTACAAGTGTTGTGCTCAATGGATACCGCGGCTATTCACAGCAGACCACAAGGAGTAAGCCTTGACTGTGCTCGCCACTGCTGATCGATTTCATTGAACGTGGGACAACAACCGGCTCAGACAGTTATTGTGCAACACTAAGAAAACTCAGGCGAGCTATCCAGAACCGCCGGTGAGGACGACCGGCAGCCGGCGTAACGCTGCTTGACGACAATGCCCGACCTCGCGTCTCCCATCAAACCCAGGAACTTTTGACAAACTTCGGGTGGACTATCATGCCCCACCCACCGTACAGTCCAGACCTCGTGCCTAGTGATTATCACTTGTTCCCCAAATTAAAGTAACATCCCGTTTGAGTGGCCAACGCTTCCGGAGTGACGATGAAGTCAAATAAGAGGTGAAAAGCTTCCTCAACGGGTTGGCGGCGGAGTTCTACGATATTGGAATACAGAAATTGGAACAACATCTACAAAAATGCATAGAAAAAGATGGTAATTATGTAGAAAACTAGAGCAAAGTTTTATCTTTCCAGTGATGTAAATTTCGATGAGAATAAACAATGTTGTCTATTTCTAAAATTTATGGGAACCTTATTTCTGGATCAACCCTCATACAATGCAATAACCCTCATGGAAATCAATCAAACCATTATCGTGCTGCACTTTCTGTAATCAGCGCAGTCGGGTAAAAAAAAAACACTTTTGTGAAAACTGGCACTGAAGGTGCATGGGCAGTTCATGGCAATGGCTTTGTAGAGGCCATGGAATTTTAACGTTTCTGCACTTATTTTGTATCTTAGGCAGGTGATTTTAATGGGAGGAGAACTCCGGTGGAGCAAGCTTCCCAGCGATACCGAACATGTGAGCGGCAGTGCTTAAGCGGAGGTATAGCGATCAGAAATTGGCCATTTTCACTGATATTTCAGCCTGTTTTATTGCTACCCAAGGTCACAAGAACATTTTTCATGGTCTTTTTTTTTTTTTTGCTGTTTTGGGCAGGAATTCTTTAGAGTGGTATTGAAAAGGTCTTATATACTCCAAATCTGGTATTTTCTAAAATTCGAGTTTTTATGGGAATTTTGTGATCTGAACCCTTTGTAATGGATTGTACACTATCGGGGCATACAGCATCGTTCCTGTAGTCCAGTAAGGTGTTGGCTTTGGTCTAGCTGGTACCGCACATACTTGATGAGGTGACAGTGTTTTAATGTGTTTGTTTTTGTGAGTTCGTACTTAACTCTATGGTCTGTCGTTGTTTCCTAGTATATAAGAGGGCGGTAATAGCTCCAGCTAGGAAGAGGTTGGTTAGACAAAAAGAAATGCACAGATGCCACATAGTATGCATGTGTCGCGTGTTCTCAAATTGACCTTCAGCATTTCTAAATCAATTAAGCTTTCTTTTGTACAGCTAAATTGAAAAAAAAAGAAGCACTTTGTGAGTCATAAAGAGTTCAGATAACTAAATTTTAATCTTCTTAAATTTAAAAAGTTCCATCCATTGTTGAAATCTTCCTCTGTTTTAATATTTTTTAGTCGAGTGTCTGTAACCTCTTTCAAAGCAACAGTAACTTCTACCAGTATACCTTCATAAGTTGTCCATGCCAGCTAGAGTCATCAGAAACTCATGCTTCAAATATAGGATGATGATAATAATATGTGGCATTCTCAAAACTCTGCCAGTCACATCAGACCATGTCAGCCATAAATTTTGTGTGCTGCTTTTGAATTTCTGCAGGACTTGGGGAACACACCTCTAATAGGCTGTTCAGCCTTGAATGCTACAAATCCTAAACTTATCTTCCAAGCTGGTTTACAGTTTCTCCTCGGGTAATATAAATGACAGGAAGGCAATATCTTGTTACTTGGAAAGCTTTGTCTCACCAAAAATCCAACTTCATGCATTCATATTGGAGTTTTGATTTCACAGAAACGTTTGCAACATGCATGTACTAAAAAAAACAAAAGAGGTAGACGTTGAACTAATATTGGTACTGTGCAATGCAGCAATGACGATCAAGCGCAAGTTCCAGACAAAGTACAAGCTTCCCACACTCAACTGGATTGCCCTGAAGCCAAACCAAGTTCGAGGGACTGTTTTCAGCGAACTGGACGAAGACAAACTGTACAGTGTATGTGCTTCTTGCAAAGCCAGTCTTGTTGGCTGAAGTTGTGTGGTCATATATTTAGTTGTAGCTCGACAGTGAGGTATGAAGAAATTACATGTTGAATATTGTAAGGTTTGCAAGAAAAACTTTTCTTCTCAGAGAAATCAACTGTGTAGTGTAGTTAACTGGGTCTGCTGCAAGAAAGTGCTCTAATGTGTATTGCTAACTGTGCAAGCTTAGCCTTAATGATGCATGATTCTATGTGGTTACTTTATTGCATTTGATGGTTAAGCTGCTCATTTTTTCATGTGCTGTGCTGTCAGGAAACCACATGATGTGCTCATCACATGCTGGGTCAGTACACCATGTCTAGTGAAATTGTTGCACATTGTCACATCACAGCACATAGAATAGCTTAGACTTCATGCTCTATAAGGCTTATGCCACATAGGGAATTGAATACATTGTTTATGGGCTGCTTTTTCTCCCAAATTTATGCAAATGTGTTCTTTTCAGGTTATTGACTTCACACGTTTTGAAGAACAGTTCAAGTTGGGCGTGCAGGGAGCATTCCCAGACCGAAGTGACGACATCAACAGCAGCAAGCGCTTCAAGGTAGGTCACATGCATGTGCTTTTGAGTGCATCTTTTGTGCATGCAGACTTGAACCCAACCAGTCCCATCTTTCGTTGAAACTTTTCTACGGTGAACCCAGCTGTGCCTGAAAGCCACACCAGAAAAAAGAAGCCTGTAAACTAGGCTGCTGTCCTGGATTTTTGACACATTCAATTTTAGGCCTTGTGAACAGCCTGTGCACTTCATAAATTTTACTTTGTAACATCGCATGTTCATAACTGTTTGCACAAACCAGTTCTCAAGGAGTCTGGCTTTAAATGCACCGAATAATAAAGCCTGGAACCATTTTTTGCTAGATCCTTTGTCTCATCTAATATTCTGTTGCTGGTTTTGTGATGCTGAAGTTGAAAGGAAGAAATCAGAATAATTTTTGGAATGGAGCTGGTGGAAGTTGTGGGATTTCAGATGTTTATTCCAGAATGGTCCTGCAGGCAGGCATTAATTACGTTAGTAATATTAATAAAGACATAAATTTGAAGAAAAAAAAAATCACAGCTAATAAACCAGTGCAAAGAAATAATTATCTTGCTGTAATTCTTGTAAGTGTCCAATTTGCACTGCTTCTTGTAATTTCTCAGGTTCCTGAAAAGGTGACACTGCTGGAGCACAACCGGTTACGCAACATGGCCATCTCTCGGCGCAAGATTGAGCTGGCCACAGACGTGGTAGTGCGGGCCGTCAACAGCCTCGACCTCAAAACCATCTCGCAGGACTGCGTCGACATCCTTCTGCGTATGGTGCCTAATGACGCTGAGGTGACTGTCATGCACGTGCATTTGTCTGGAATGCTTGATAGGCAACATTCTGCAGATTTCAAAAGGCAACTTTGTGACAAAACTCACAACATATCCATGCCCTTAGCCATCAGCCCTGTGCAGAAAAAGTTCAAAGTTATGAAGACAAGTGACTTGATGTAGTGCTCTCATTTGATTACAGCACTGATGTCCTGTAAAAATGTTACCAGATCACAGCACTAGATCATATTAAGCTGCTATCTATAAAGTATTCCGGGCTTGCACCAACCTGCAGCAAGAACATCAATAGCCATCTTTTGGTGCTGCACAGTTGTTTTTTATAGATAGGTGTGGCTCTTTACCTGTACCGACCGTATTTCTTATTCTTCTGCACTTGTTTCTCATTTTTTATGAATAAGAGCTATCGTTAGGAGGGCTGGTGCCACAATATTCATAGTGGGGTGGGAGGGGCAGGGTGGGCAGTAACTTTTGTAGTGAAATCTACACTAGGCTAGTCAGCAGCGCGTTTTGGGTAAGTGTCCCTGGTCACTACTGGGCATGCGCCGCTAATTGCACTGAGCCACAGGAACCACAGTTGCCCAGGTGCAACTTTCAAGTTTCAGTTTCCTCTTTCTTCCTTTCTTCTTTCCCTCCCTCCTTTATCCCTTCCCTTACCTTGTGGTTCGGGTGTCCACCGAGATATGTGAGGCAACTACTGCACCATTTCTTTCCTCAAAAACCAAACAAAACAACTGAGTACCCACATTCATTGGGTTCATTGATGTTGACAACATTGTAGAGGCCCTTCTTTTAAGAGCGTTAGCTCTTACTCGTCATGTTTCGTGATTTTGTGGGGTCTGCTACCACCCTGAGATCACAGTGCGATCTGTGGCAGCAACTAGAAAACAGCACATCTCTCATTGAGACTTTTAGCTCCATCTGCAATAGCATTGTAGAAACAACCACCTGCCACGTGCCAATGATGACGTCACGGTCTAATATGGCGGATAGAGGTGGAACTATGTGAGTATGACGTCAGGGGACGACATGGTGGCATAGTTTTGGTTTCTCGAATCCAAGATGGTGGCCATAAAAATTGGTTGTGCCCTCCCATCCCTTCTGTATTGCAGCAGTGCTGCATGTCTGCCACAACGTTGTCAGTGCCAATGCATGCAGCCCACATCTCTCTCTCTCACCACCACCACCTACCTCAAAGTGCGATTGAGGTATCCACTGACCCAGGGAGTGTTATGCACCCTTCCTTTCCTAAAAATCATTCGCGTCTATAACACTGTCAACACCAATGCCAATGAACACAATGAATGCCTGACAGCTTTCACTTTGTATATCCTGGATTAGCTGAGCTAATCCTCATTCATTTTTTTTTCTGGATAGGTATGATGCCTTTGTGGTAATTCACCTCACAAAGAGAAAATAAATAAAATTAACCAAATAGAGCAATGAGGGCTTCACATATGGGATGTACAGTCGAACCCGGATATATCGAATTCGACGGAGATCGGAAAATAGTTCGATATAGCGAAAATTCGATATACAGATATAGGCCAAAAAAGCACTCGCGATCATAAAAAATTGTGGCTTACCAATTGGAACAGCCGCGAATCACATAGCATGTGCACACAATATGAAAGCGCTTTATTTCACGGAAAAAAAATCACTAATTTTGGGCTGCTTTTTCCTCTGGGAAATGAAGTTTAAAACACTAGTTTCAATCTTCTCGAGACTGTCTAGGTGCGAGAGCCCAGTGCCTTCCATTTCGCCACAACAGCGCCGAATCAGGCTGAACGCTGACGCCAGTTCAGTGGCTGTGCACGGACGCGTTTCTTCGAAAACACAGTTTCCCTCGTTGTCTCTGGAATCGCTGTCTTGAACGCCAGCTATTCCGGCCACAATGTCCTCATCAGCGAGGTCGGCTACTGCTTGAACTTCGCTGTCAGCGTTAATGAAGTCATCAACAGTAACTTCGGGCGGGACGGTGCCGGAAAAATTGGACAAGTCGCGGAACGCGTCCTCCAAGCACTCATCGTCATCTAAAGCTTCCGGACATTCATCTCTGGCCACTTCAAGGCCTGCCTTGCCAAAACAGTTGGCTACTGTGGCCTGCTTCACGTCGCCCCAAGCGCCGGTAATCATCTGGATCGCGCCAAGCAATCCAATCTTCAATTCAATTCAATCTTGAGATCGGTTCCCATGCGGAGGTTTATGAGGAGCCGTTGAATAAGTCGCTTCCGATAGCCTACCTTGAATGCCTTTATGATACCCTGGTCGAGGGGCTGCAGTCTCGCTGTGGTGTTCGGCGGGAGAAACTTCAATTCGACGTGCTGCAGCTTGCAAGTTGTTTGATGGGCCGAACAGTTGTCTACCAGAAGGCAAACTCGGCGGCCCGACTTGCCCAACTCAGCGTCCCAAGCCTGCAGCCATTCAACAAAAAGTTGACGTGTCATCCAGGTCTTCCTATTACAGCCGTAGCGGATGGGAAGCTGTTTACAGTTCTTGAAGCAGCGCGGTGACTTGCTCTTCCCGATCACGAATGGCCGTAGCTTGCACGAGCCGTCCATGTTGGCTGCAAGCAGCACCGACACACGCACTTTGCTCACTTTACCACCGTGGCATGTGGTTCCACGAAGAGCGAGTGTCTTATTCGGCAACATTTGCCAAAAGAGACCAGCTTCGTCTGCATTGAAGATTTCTGCAGGCGAAAACTTCTCAGTGATCTTCGGCCACTCCTCAGAAAGCCACTGCTGCATCTCCTGGCTGCTGACAGCCCCACTTTCGCCTGAAATGGCCTTTCCTACAATGCCGTGGCGGTTTTTAAACCGTTGCAGCCATCCAGTGCCACCGCAAAAGTTCTCTTCGCCAAGAGCCGTAGCAAACCATTTGGCCTTTTCGATTAAGGTCGGGCCATCCACGGGAATATTTTTCGCTCGGATTTCAAGAAACCACGTGTAGAGTGCCTTCTCCACTTTGTCAAAAGCAGCAGGGCGCACACGATACGCTCCCGAGTGACTTTCCTCACCTGCTTTAAGCTTGATGTCCTGCTTGTTTTTTAACAACGTACTTAAAGTACTCCGCGGAATGCTGAATGCGTCTGCCACAGAGGACTTCTTTTCTCCATTCTCGACACGCCGGATTACTTCAAGATTTCTTGCACAGTCCAGATTCTTCCTCTTTTTTATGTCTGCGGATGCCATAGCTCACCAGATGACTGCAATCACACACGCTACACACGGCACGTTGAAACAGAGGTACGCACAACAACACGCACGATGTGCAGATGAAGCAGTCCGAGCGAAGCCTGTTCGAGCGACAGTCAACGGGGCTGCGAAGGAACGACAAAGGGAAAAGAAAGAAGAGAGCGGGGAAAAAGATCGGCGGAATATGCCGTCGAAGGCGCTTTGTTCGTTTTTTGAGCCCTCTCTGGCTCTCTCGTCTCCCCTGGCCCACGAGCGACCGTGCCGACCCTTCACTCTCTCTCTCTCCCTTTTCCCAGGAAGCTTGGCTCCAATGCCCTTGCCCAATGCACACGCCGGCGGTAGAGGAGGAGCGAGAGAGCTCGCGCCGGTGGGGCGCAAGAACGGGGGAAAGGCTCTGCGTCTCCGTCGCTAGGCGACGGCCGCGCATGCGCAGAGGAGGAGCCTGCTGACTGACTCTGCGGAAAAGTTTACCTCTCAGGACCGGACACGAAAGCCTTTGGGAAAAGCGCACCTTCCAGGGGCGCGGCGCAGCGCGCCGTTCGATATATCGAATGTCCAACGAAAATGGAATTCGATATACTACGCAATTGTCCTAAACTTTTACATAGTATTTTCAAGGGGGTAATCTGTGTGTTCGATATAGCCAATAATTCGAAATATGCGGGTTCGATATATCCGGGTTCGACTGTATTATCAAAAAACGCCCTCATAGTCAGGGTCTGAAGGAAGCGCTCAGCAAATTTTTAGTGCACCGTGAAAAAAAATTTTGGATGGCGGCTTCCTTCTTTGGCACCTTTACTGATCTTCGATAGTGAACCGAGTTGTTGGTTAATGGCTTTGTGATCCACAGCAACGTTAGAGTAGAGTCAGTGATGTTCCATTTGGGGAATTTTATCTTTCTAACGGAATTTGAGGAGTAAAACTTGTCAAAAAGGGAATCTGCACGGGTTTTCAAAAACTCCTAATCATTTTTTTTAATTTACTGGATTTTTTAATCTGCTACGGGGAAGAAGGGCCACAAACGAGGATTTTTAGGTCTAATTAAGGGAAATTTCGGGTGTGTCATTGAAAATCACTTCTTAAATGCAGGGCTCATTGTATTGGTCAGAGAATTCCCCGCCCGAACTTGTGAATTTGTAAGCTCGCAGAGGAGAAATTCAACTGATAAACTGCGGTGGCAGGTTAACTTGCGAGTCTGTGATATAGTGTCCTCCTCTGTTAGTGTGACGAGTGAAGTTGTCACAGTGTTGATGAACCAACGTATTCTTGCTCGCACGCTTGCAGGCAATGCACTTCTATCAGCAAGAAATGAAACGTGAACAATACAACTGAGCTTTAAACAGCAAAATAACAAGTTCTCAGGCCAGGGAAACTCTTAACTGAGGGCAATGTCACTTCGAAAGCACGAAGACTCTTCAGCAAAAGTGTTAATCAACCTCGCTTATGTTTGTTCTTCAGGAGATAATATGTTTGTGTGTTTGTGTTGCTTCCTCAGTTTTCTTGTTCACGTGTCATATGTTGCTGATAGTGCAAAGCTTCTATTTATCTTTGTTTACGGCAACCACAAATGAGATTTTGAGATTGTTAGTATGAGTTTCTTTTGCATAAAAATGTCACAGGAAAAGCAATGAGTAAAACAAGTTATGTATTTTAGGACTCGCCTTTTTTTCAAAATCTTTTGCACCGTCTATGAGTTTTAATTTTAAGACTTTGAAGTTTAAGCTTTGACCTGAATGGCTTCATTATAGATGCTGTGATGAATGGGTGATGTGCTGTAATATGGTACTTAGTATCACAAGCATGGATAAAGAAAATGGTAAAATTGTCTCTTGCTGTTGCTGGCTACTTGCAGACGAAGGCATACCGAGAGTACGAACGAGAAAAGAAGCCTGTTGATGCACTCACAGATGAAGACAAGTTCCTGCTTCAAGTAAGTCACTGGTGGAAATTTGAGTACGAGCTGTTTCAGTGACTGCAGATGTAAGACTGACAAGGCCTGTAAGGGTAACAAAGGACCAAACTTTACTTGTAAGTTGACAAGACAATGTAACCACAGATACTGGTGGCAAAAGTTCGCTTGCTCGCATGGTAGAAAATAGGCATACCTGTGACGCCTATACAGATGACAGTCTTCAATAACAAGAGAAAAGGAAATGGGCTCCTTTGCAGCATTTTTCATGTTAATCCTGTTCAGTGCTTATAAAGTGTTTTACTGCGTTGCCAGTACCACCCTTGTTTTGCTCAAAATCTGTTGAGGGCATTGTCACCGGATGGTTGTGTGGGCAGAGGGCGGAAGGAAGTAGTGCAAGAGGGAAAAGGCTAGAGGAGGAGGCACGATGCAGTAGCGCCCCTACTGGGAGTGAGAGGTACTATAGTCGGATACAACTCGAGAACGAAGCAGCTTTTCCCCGTCAAGGGACCCCTTTCCAGCCAATGGCATCGACTGACTCTCATGAGCATGCTGGCATGATAATGCGGGGATAGTGCTGCATTGACGCGCTAGCAGGCTCATGAGACTCAGCTGACGTCATTGGCTGGAAGTGGGTCCTTTGACGGGGAAAAGCCACTTCGTTTTGAGTTGTATCCAAGTACAGAACTTGTGTCGGAGCTATCGTTGTTAGAGCAAGCGAAGGCATGCAAGACAAAGAAAGAGAAGGAGGCACACAGCAGCATCCTAACAGGACATGAAATCAGAAAGATGCAATTAAATGGCGAATATAGAAGCAAATTTAAAACAAGGAAATTAAAATCGTACTGCTGATGCAGTTGTCGCATCATATTGTGTGATCGCCTGTAAATTTTTTTTCTATCTTGCATGGAGGATACAGCTCAGTGCAGGAAAGGTCTTCAGGCATAGATATGCTTCCTCCAGGGAAGAAAAAGATGTCATACAAACTTTTTGGATGCTGTAAAGTATGGCACCGAATTACCAAGCTCTACTATAGGTGGGCAAGATTTCACTGAGAATATTAACTCATAATTAATTTGTCAGATAAAACCTGATGTCTGTAATCCATAACGCTTTCACAGAACCACATTTTTCATGACTGCTAAACATTGCTCTTTTTTCAAGCAGCTAACAGGGACACTTCCCAACTACAGGGCTTCTGCCCCAAGTCACATCAGTGCACAAAGTACTTTTTTACTTCTTTGTTACCATGTTGTCATGTACATGGTTAGTTTGCACCGTGAAGTGTAAAATGCTCGGCCCTGGAGGCAAGACGAGTTGTCATACTGCGAAAAAATGCTTGAAATATCACATCCTACTACAGTGTAGAACACTGATGCTTATGAAAACAAGGTAACCACACATTACGACCTGAAATGAGATGAAGGCAGCAAAATTATTATTCCTGTTGCATCATGCCAATCATGTCATTCATTATCATTAATCAAACAGCTGTGGGCATTTCATCTTTTCTTTTGTGCATTGCCTGAACGTTCATTGTGTTTCATCAAGGTATTGTAGTTCACCGAGTGGATAGCATCTGACAAGGGCTGTGCTGGGAAACAGTGTGATATGTCATGGCCTGCATTTTATCACTCATTCGGTTTGATATTTTTCCTTTGCAGCTCACAAAGATAGAAAGGTTATCACAAAAGCTGAACATCATGAGCTACATTGCATCTTTCGCAGAAAACATCCAGATCATTACACCGGTAAGGAGACGACTTGCACACACAGTTTAAATTATCTGAGTAGCTTCTAGTTTAGGTACAAACTGAAAGACTCAAAAGCTTATAGCTAGAAATGATTGCTATGACAATTTTCTCTTTACTGAATATACATACTGTCTTGTTGTTCTATGCTGGCTCTTCTTATCAGAATCAGCACTCAGCCGTAAGCTCGTGATGGAACATTTGCATCAAGGATGTTACGATAGCAATACCATTTAATTTGAAGTGAATTGCTTGGCTGGATTTAAGCTGCTTTTGATGCAGGGGCTTATGTGTGGCTGCTCATAAATGCATGAAATAGTGTGGCGCATAGTTTTAATTCAGTGTATGCTTTTGATCCTAATCAATTCACATTCGCGTTTGCCTTGCAGCAAGTACACGCGATAACAGCAGCATCTAGGGCAATCAAGAACTCGAAGCGACTTCGAAAGCTCCTCGAGGTAAGCAGCTCTAAAGCATTTCCTTAATCATTAGCTGTGTGCCTTATGTGAGCATGAGTTACAGTTCTTTTCAGATAAAACCAATAATGTTAAAAGCAAGCACAGTAGGGAAATGAATAAAGATCACAGCATGGAGGTCATGAATGAAGGTTACTCTGTTATTGTACAGCAGTTCCAAGCTCACCACAATGTTAAGGCAGAATTAGCGAAGCCTTTACTGTATTTGTATTTAATAGATAACCCCATAGGCCCATGGCAGTGCCATGTGCAGTTATGTTTAGTCTGTCATTGTTCTAGATTTTCTTGCTTACGCATTTCAGAGCAGTACTGTTTTTTGAGGTAAATTTATTTTTTATACAGCTCATCAAATTTTCATCTCTGGACTTGAATATATGTTGAATCTGAAAAGTTCGTACCTCAAGTACACTAAAACTTGAAGTAGCAGGTTGTGCAGTACATGTTGCAAGTACTCCCAAGTGCTTTGTTGCTGCCTTTTTCTCTCATTTTAGCAGTGCCTGACCTACCTTTTTGTACATTTTTTTGTCTATCAGGTTATTCTCGCTTTTGGGAACTACATGAACAGCTCGAAAAGGGGCCCAGCATATGGCTTCAAACTCCAAAGTCTTGACATGGTAAGTCACCCACGTGTCTTGGTATTTTGTTTCCAACTATTCTATTTGTTACCAAGTAGGAGCCCTGAAAGGAATACCGTATTTACATGATTGTAAGTCGATCTATTTTTCAAAATTTGAAAATGCGAAGTGAAAGGGTCAACTTAAAATCGAAATCAAAGCATCGAACCATAAATAACGAAAACATCGCACTATAGGCAAAGGCGAGACAATCGAGATATCAGGCATGCTACAGCATGGTAGCATTTTTGCTGCGCGGCTCTGTCGCATCGCTCTTGGTGCTGGCCTTGAGCAGCTGCTATGTCAGTGCGCAGAAGCAGCATCCCCACCCTGCGCAAGGCCGCCAATGATGGCTGTTGATAAGCAGCAAACCGGCACCAGCTCACTCTCCACACGTGGTCGCAGATTGCGTCTGCTGATAAGCGGCGGCGGCACGACAATGCATTCACATTCCGCTCTTAATAGGCGTCATCCAACTTTTTTTTTGTTTACTTTCAACCGCGCACTTGGCGCTCAAGGGAGCGTCGATAGTTGATGGAAGGGCCGCTGTTCCAATCGCGGCGGCACCCCCACTTGGAACCGCAGCGGCGCCGGGGAGTGTCGATAGCCGATGGAAGAGCCGACGCCGCTCACGCATAGTTTCTTTCTGGCTCTGACGCATTTGACTACTGCTAGCCGCGTTTCACAAGTTTTTAATGTAGTTGTTTGTCATTCGTCATTTGTGCTTCTGGTCCGGTAAGCGACCAGTGCTCGTTCACGGTTACTTTCAAGATGGGTGTCATTCTTTACAGCGAAGAAATGAACTGCGCATTGGGCTTTGCGCGCCAGGCCGCAAGTTCGACGTTCGCAACAGGTGATGCAGGTGTGGAAGCTGCAACGAGGCAGAATTTTCAGCTGTTCCAGGCGTTGTCATGATGTGGCTGCTTGCGAAGTGCGGAATTCCGCTGCACGACGATGTTAGAACGGCGAGCTATGGGACCGCAGCAGCGATCACGATGGCAGCGCTAGTGAGGACGATGGCGCAAGTGTGGACTTGCAGTCCACCGACTAATACATTTTCGTTTTGGAATGTGCCCATGGGCACTTCCACGCGCAGCAGCCGATAGCGGCTGGCGATAAGCGGAAGCCCCAGGATAGCACTGTTACGTTCTATTATTAAAAGCCAAGCGCGAACAACCTACTTTTTTTTTTTTCAGAAATGTCATGTGGGGGGGTCGACTTACAATCGTTAAAATACGGTAATAAGTGTATACCCAACCTCCAAGTTACGCCACGCACGAAGTAGAGAACAAGATAGCAGGATTTAGTGTTTGCTATGCTGGTATAGTGGACATTGTTCGTACTGTACATTACTGAGCAAAGGAGGCTTCATCTGGCATGGCTGTGAGGTGCAAGAAACAGTGCAAGAATTTGTGCCTGTGCACAAATGCAGCCTAAAACCGTACAAACTGGAGCATGGCATCTGGAATACAGCAGCTGCTGTCCAATAGCATTTTCTTTAATTGCTTGTTAGAAAGCAAAGCATCTTATACAGGCACCTTGCACTGACACCATGTACTCCATGCATCTCCACTCATTGTGCAGTGCCACACAACTAACTAAACTCTGAGGTTGGCCACAAAGCCTGTGAGCACTTGTTCAGCCAAGCGGCGTGGAAGGTCTGTTATCTTATATACGGAGCTTCACTGGTCCGCTTCTGCGTTCTGCAATACGGCTGTCAGTTGCCTTGAGGCCTGGTGATTAATGCAGTTTTTATGATGCAGCTTCCTACTAATTGAATGCTTATGCTATTCAGTAAGCACCTGTTCCTGCAAACAGCTGTGTTCATGAATGCCTTCCTTTCTCTGGAGCAAGAGTGTACACACACGGTGAAGGGTGAATGGGTCTTTTGGCTCGGTGCTGACTTGGACCACATTGCGGGAGCCGCTTTCTTTGCAGTGTGCCCACGAGCTAAATATAGTTTTCTGCTGAAAAACAGCTTTTAAATACAGTTATGGCTAATGCTGCTTCTGACTTTTTGCTGTTTGCAGTGTTACAAAGAGATGTAGCCTTCAATGTAAAGGCTTAACAGTGCAGGACGACAAATGAAAATAACAATGCCATTGCGAAGTATGTTTACCTAGGCTACATTTGTTTTCTGGCCCTTTTGCGTCCTCTGATTTCTGTCTGTCTGTTGCAGCTTGCAGACACCAAGACTGCCGACAGGAAGATCTCACTGCTGCACTACATTGTCGAGACAGTCAGCGCCAAATTTCCTGACCTCATGGCATTTGATCAGGAGCTGCGATTTGTCGAGCGTGCGTGCACAGGTGAGGTTATGTTGGCTTGATTTTCACAGCTTTCACAAGTTCCCTGATGGGTAGCAGATGAGGGATGGTTGTGATTTCACAAGTAGGTTTGAGATCACATGAGGTGAACAAAAAAATTGCATTATCTCTTTTAGACACCTTGTACACAATTGTGTACACAGCGATTTCACAGCTTTTTCTGAGGGTGTGCTGCACCCAGGAGTGCTTGATTGCTTAAGTCGAATTTAGCGCCATTCTTGTCACAAATAAGTTGTTGTTTTTTTTTTGTGCCCTACCGCAAACGCAGCAAAAATATTTCACTAAACAGTGAGCTGGATAGCACATCATCTGCCATTTTTATGCAGACAGATTTAACAGTAATAACATCAATTGTTTTTGCTCAGTGCCGAGCAAAATGAGCACTTTCAAAACAGTGATTCCACGATCCCCCAAGTGCTTACATGACAAATCCGGGCATTTCGATGCCTAGCCAATGTGACACTTTGTGCAGAATTTTGCACATCCTTATAAAAACTTACCCGCTAGGGTTTCGCGCCAGAAAACTAAAAAGCTGCCTTTCTTGAGGCCTGAATATAACTTTTAGGTGGAAAAATAATTGTTTTCAAACAAAACAAAAAATGGCGGTTGAAAGGGTTATAATCGCTGCTTCATCATTTCAGTTTTCTCGAACTGTTACGCTAGCCTTCTCCAACAATAATAGAACAATAATGGGGGAAGAATGCTACCATAGTGTGGTTTTTGCATGCTTCACGCGATCTCCAACCTGCTTGTAGCATTGCAGCCACCATTAGGCTGCTGAAGCTGAAACTACTTAGTAGAAAATTTTCAGTAATAAGTTACAGCTCAGACCATTTATAGTGTAACCGCTTATAATGCGGGGCCGCATTGTATGTAGCTTTTTGTGACTACCGCTTCGCTTCCCATAGGGTTCAATGTATAGGCGTACCGCTTAATACGCTACAGTGCGTAACCGAAGACCCCGTGTAGTACGGTTTCTTGAAAGCTTGGTGGCCCACGTATTGGTGCGGACCAGTGGGTACCAGCGGGCGCGAGGAACATGCTTCCCAGATTGTGCGAGAAGGGGGCAACAGGCGGGGCGGGGGAGCGTTGTCAGCATGGTTTAACGCAAGGCTGAAGGCAGGAGAGGATAGCAAAAAAAAAAAAGAAGTCCCAAAGCAGGCGTTTTTCCTCTCACTCTTCGATGCACCTCCGTTGGGCACACTGATTGGACAAAACTGGGAAGCACGTGATGGCACAACCAGATGAGCATGCTGGAGCGGCGGCCGCAGTCGCATGGCATGACGCTGCAAGCAGTGCTCGTACCACGCGCGCTTGCGGCAGTCCTTTGTTACACCTGAGCCCACGAACGCAATATGTGTCGTCGCGTGTAGCGAAAAGTTGACAACGTAGGCAAGTCAGCTGACAACGTGAGCAAGTCTACCAGCCTCGACTGTCTTCAGTTCCGATGGTGTCTGCACCTCCAAAAGCAAAGAAACGGCAAGCTCTCGAAACCAAGCAGGGCATTGTGAGGCACGTTGAAAGCGGTTTGAAAATGGCTATAGTGGCAAAAAAGTACGGTGTCGCCGACGCTAATGTATCCGCCATTTGAAAGAACAGCGACAAGTTGCGACAACAGCTGCAGGCAGACTCCGTGTTGCTTGCAAGGAAGGAGATTCGTGCGTCGAAGTATGAAGATGTCGCCACTTTGCACGGTTTCGCGAGGTCCGGACCCAGAGCATTCCTGTGAGTGGCTCGATATTGCAAGCCAAGGCCAGGTGCCTTGCAAACATTTTGGGGCATGATGGTTTCAACCCATTGAATGGTTGTATTCAGCGTTTCAAGGACTGGCACGAGATAAGCTCGTCGTTATTGCCGATCCCGACAGTGTTGTGTGTGAAGTAGCCGCCACAGATGAAGACATTGTGGCAGCGGTGCACAGTCGCGATGAGCCTCTATCCGAGGATGAGCCTAACGAAGTGAGTGAAAGTGCAGCAGAAGTTTCATGTCGCGCTCGACGGTTATAACAAGCTCTGCCTCTACTACGCTCAAAGAGACCTCAGGGAGCAAGCGCTGAAATGCCTCACTGGTTTTGAAGATGAAGGCGTTAGCAACACAGTTCAGTTGCAGAGCCAGACTAAAATAACGTTGCTCTTTCATTCATTACAACGCTTCAACAAAAAGATCAAGTAAACTTCCTTGTTGCCTGTGATTGCAGTGTTGTGCGTTTGATGCGTTGTCAGGTGCACTTTGAAAGTTAGGCTGGCCATTCTGAAAATGTGAATGCATGGAAAACCTACATTTTGGTTACAGTGCGGTACCGTTTATAATGCGGATTTTCTCGACTCCGGCGGTATGCGTTATAAGCGGTCTATGCTGTATTTACCCATTGCAGGTGGATATAACATGGTGATCCATGACTATTTCAAAGAAGAGAATGAGAATCAGAACCGCAGTAAAACATGCGAAAAAAAAGAAAAGTGATGTTTCTACCCCTTTGAAATGAATCATATCAAGGTGTGCAATTGACGTGATGTGTGCTTCCTTGCTGGCGACTGCAGTGACGCTTGAAAACATCCTGACTGACAGCCATGAGCTCGAAAAGGGCATGGACCTGTGCAAACGGGAGCTGGCCCTGCGGCGGGACTCTAAGGATGCAGCTGTGCTGCAGGAGTTCCTGGCCCAGTCGGAGGACAAGCTGCGCAGGCTGCAGCAGGACATCAAGACAGCTCAGGTATGCCTTCCTAAACAGGCTTCAAGGAATGGCTTCCGGGTCTGCGCCAAAAAACGGGGTGGCGGCATGTGACATAAGCACATGCTTCTGTACTCAAAGGCAGCGCTGCAGCTATGTGGCTGAAACTGAAACTATCAGTGAAATCACTGACGACTTGTAAAGTGCATTTTGGAAATTTTAAATTTTTTTTCCTGCTTATTTTGGGGCATAGTTTTGTTAGGCCTCGAGGTGTATTTACTAGACCGAGATCACACCATCCGCACACTTCCCCATGCTGATGTCCTTCGCGTGCCGCTGTTCACGCACCGATCACACACATACCACACCCGTATATCTTCACCGTGACAGCTTTCTCTACTCACACCAACTACCACAGACCACACACATGCACTCCTTGCTCTCAGCCCTCACTCCCCTGAGCCACCTCGTGGTCTCTCCAATCTATTCCACAGTGCCCCACTGTGACACCTGATGGTGCCACTGACACTGGCCCTCACAGTTTCATTATAGTTCTCCTAGGTGTAAAGAATTTTTAATGCTTAAAAGCTGTCTTGTACTTATTGTAATATGGTTGGTCAGATATCGAGTGTCGCTCATTCAGACAGGTGAAGATGGCGGATCCAGCTTTTTTGATTGCAGCTTATATGCAGCCTCTTCCCTTTTTGCTCATTAATTCAGACAGGAATAAATTCATCCAGTAAAATATCAATGATAAAAACTTCAAGGAGTTGTGAAAGATATTCATGTCATCACAAAATGGACAAAATGTATATTTCAAATAGCGAGAAATGCATTTGTCAGAAATTTATTTGCAACTGAAGAAGTCTGTATACCCATTTGAGCTTTCTTCTCTGCGAGGTTAGCCAGCAGATAGTATTGGGTCTTTCCCATTTTGTCATTGTACCATTTCTCAAAAGTGCCGCCGCGGTGGCTGAGTGGTTATGGCGCTCGGTTGCTGGCCCGAAAGACGCGGGTTCGATCCCGGCCACAGCGGTCGAATTTCGATGGAGGCAAAATTCTAGAGGCCCGTGTACTGTGCGATGTCAGTGCACGTTAAAGAACCCCCAGGTGGTCGAAATTTCCGGAGCCCTTCACTACGGCGTCCCTCATAGCCTGAGTCGCTTTGGGACGTTAAACCCCCATAAACCATAAACCATTTCTCAAAAGTGTCCTGTCTGTTTGTTGGTGCTGCCATTTATGCAGTTTTATTGTGTAAACTTCAGTAGCACCTACTCAGATTTCTTGTTACCTTTGCAGGAGGCGTATGCTGACTGTGTGGAGTACTTTGGGGAAAGTGCACGAAGTGTTGCTACCAACATCTTCTTCTCCATGTTCGTTCGGTTCATCAAGGCATTCAAGGCAAGTCGTACTAACCTATCATTCACGGGGCTTCTATTCCATTTAGATGCCACTGCCTTGACATCTTTTGTGCGTGTTCAGTCACCAGTTTATTTGTCGAATGCCAGATATATAGACATGCTGAAGCATATTTTTAATGTCTATATTAATCTACCATTTATTTTGAACATTAAATATAGCAACAAAGAAATGTGTGAGTAATGGCGTTCTCTGTGATGTTGTCCAATTTATTTATAACACATTTATTCTACATCATTGTGTCTGTAAACACAATCTTGACACATTTTTGGGCATGAAACCTTGCACCTAATTGTTGTTATAGATGGCATTTTTGTCATTATTATTATTGTTGTTAATTGTTAATTAGCTATCATTGCTTGTGAATTTGATTATACAGAGCCTTGGGCCGGTAGCCAGCTGCATCCTTAAGCTGCATCCTTAGGCTTAAGCCTTTACCTTCATTCCAGTATTTTATCTTTGCTGTTTGCTATATGCCAACCACATGCTGAAATTTGATTAATTAAGGAGCCAGCTTTCCTTAATGGGACACTAAGGACAAATTGATTTTGGCCTGTATCGCTAGGCTACATTGTACTAAAGACGAAAAGGCCACTTTCAATTAACGGAGCTTTTTGTAGGTTAGGAAGGACTAAAAAAGTGTAATGCAGGTATCACCGCCATCGGCTGTTTTCTCAAGCAAACTGCAATAATGCCAGACAGCTTTTAATGTGTGGATCTCTGAGTCTAGGCTACACTACCGTTCTCTTTGAGACAGTCACCAGTGATCACAGAGACCGTTTCATTATTGACATTACGAGTTTGAATAGATGATGGGGAAAAAAAAGGTGTTCCATCTCTTCAATCTAGTTTTGTGGGCAGTAAGTGAAATTTTGCTGCCGAACGAGCGTCTACAGAACCTCAAAAGGCCAAACAATTGATTTTTACTAAGAAGAAAGATTGGATGCAGTCGTCCTCAGTACTCCTTAGAGGAGTACTGAGTACTGAGTACTCAGTACTCCTTAGAGGAGTACTGAGGACGTCACAAAGGGGGTCACGAGGAACGTTGTGACGGCACAAAGGACATCACAAAGGGGGCACCCATTTGTGACGTTCTCCCAACGTATTTAAGAAAACACCCAAGATAGAGTAGATTTCAGTTAGAGTAATTATTCATTAGCATCCACTTGAGTGCAGCCTGACTACAATCGAAGGAAATCTGTATAGCTTTCTCAGATGCTTTGCAGGTTTTTCTTCAACAAATTTTTGTTCAACTGTGAAGCTTTCTCAGAAAGCTGTACAGCTTTCCTTTGACTGCTCTCAGGATGCACTCAGCGGGATGCTGACGAGTAATTGCTCCCTAATTTGCATTGTGCATCTGCCATTCTTTCAACACAGTGGGCAAGGTTTTAGCAGCACGCTGTTGTAATGCCCATGTCCCTGCTTTTCTTCCGAGCAGCAGGCTGACCAGGAGAACGAGACTAGGAGGAAGATGGAGGTGGCGGCCCAGGAAGCGCTGAAGAAGCCGCCCCAGGAGTCCATCCAGAAGAAGAACCTCCTCAACGCCAAGAAGAGCACCCAGGTAATCAACCGGCCACTGGCCAACATCCCCGCTGTCTACCGCTTCTGGCGGGCACAGAACGCCCGCTGAGTTGTTCATCCGTGCCTGCTGCCACTTCCCATCTCCCCGTCTGCTCGGTGTCAACGACCGGTGCGACAGTGATGCCTCTACTCGTGCTACAGCATGCGGCAACAGTTTTGCCGGTGGTATCATCCCGCAGTGCAGAGCTTCTGCTGTTTGTTGTTTTGTTTGCAGCACATGGAGCTGAGCAGAAGCACCATATTTTACACTTTTATTTATTAAACCATGGCACATGATTGTTACCATAGTGCTTGTTAGGAATGACCAGTGATATTGAGGAATACTAAAGGGCTGGCTCTATGTTCAGACACGCCACACCCTAGTGTAAATGCCATGCCAGGTAGCACTGTTCATCCACATTTGTCATCAGAAACTAGCAAGTTTGTGAGGTATCAACTCTACTGCCTGCTCAAACCTAGCTAACTACCCAAGCGTCAGAGGCGTAGTTTGCCCAGACGCTGTTTTGTTTTTTTGAGTGGCTGATAACCAGTCCTTTAGATTTCTGTGTTTGCTTTGGTCAGAAAGTCAATGGTCACTTCACCTTTTGCATTTCTGTGCCTTTATTTATTTCCTGCTAGAATATGCAGCAGTTCATTCATTTGCATTTAAAGCCATGCTAACCCAGCAGCTTCGGTACAGGCATTGAATTACATGCATGCTTGCACATGGTTTTCCGCCTATTCCACTATACTTTGCAGTGACAGGTGCTATTGCTTTTGCACAAATTCATTTGACTGTTCATTGGACTAGCTGCCAAGAGTGGTAGCATTAGAATTGTTTGTGATGGTCAAGTCGGACTTTGGGACTTCTTCTATTACCTGTCAAGGTCATACAGATGGAGATATGTTGTTAAGATGTCTTGTTGTTGTTATGAGGCTTGAGTCAAGAAGTACGCCATTGTTTTCATCACAAGGATAACTTTTTCGTTTGTATATTTCTGTGTAGTGAAGCAGGAATGTTCTGTTGTTCTTTCACCATTGTTCCTTCATCATTCACTTGCAGCATAGTGAGGCAGCTTAAAGAGCATTTGAAGATCTCCAAAGCACTGCCAAGCTCACCACACTAATTAGTTAATTAGTTAATTAAATAATTAGGAGTTATGGAGCATGCAAACCGTTTAAACATATGGGCAAGAGAAGGGAAAAACCACATTTTTTCGTGAAATCTCCTGAAGTGACCCTGTGTGCGAACTGGGTTTTCTCGTTTTGGTTAACAGAATTTTTATAACTGCTCAATCAATGCACCTTGGCAAACAAGCAAAAGTATGCTCAGTAGAGATTGCTGAATCAGAAAAATCTGCACAAAAATTATCTAGAACAGCACAAAGACGTGTTATTGCATCTACTCTAAAAGTGGCTGTTGAGCATGGCTTTTATGCACATCATGGGAGATTAAGCACTATGGATGACAGGTCACATTAGATATGCTGAAGTTTCTACTGGGGCAACGAAACCTGCTGTTTAATCTGTATGAAATGTCTCTGAAAATGTTGTGCCAGGAAAAAAACGTGTTGAACGCTGCTATATGCTCGTTTTGCTGAAGAGTAAAAGTTTGAAAAAGTAAAAAGCGAGCTACTCCATCCCTCAGTTCTAACAGCTTACATGTGTGCATACTGGCATAAGGATTTGTAGTTGCTTACCATTTCTCTAACCTCTTTGCGCCAGTACATTCTGTAGTGCTTGACTACCCATCTGGTTACTCCCTCCATTCCTCTTTTCTTGCAGTAACTGGTCATTCTTATTTAGGCCCTGCAACGTATGGTGCTCTGTTTTCTTCTTTATGGCTTGTTATGTGTGCCTGACTGCCTGGTGAACGTTTTTTCTAAAGGCCATTTTCAGATTTACGCTTTCTCTTTTTGTTTTATTAGACCGCGTGCCTTTCATTCGCTTTTTTCTGCGGCTTTTTGCTACTGTGCATCCGTCTCACATTGCAAACATTGTGAAGCTATGTTGATGCTTTTATTTCATGGCCGTAATGTAGCCATGCCACAACGTCGAAATATGTTCTGTATGCTTCGTTAATTCTATGTGCATCTGCACGATCGTGACACCCAGTTCATCTTGATGCCATTGAGCAGCATTTCGCAGGACACCAGTGTGCACTTAAGCTGCAGCCACCTGCTTCAATGTAAGGTGCGTTACAAGCTACAGCTCACAAGTGCTGCACCTGCATACAGCTTCTGTCAAAAGTTCACAGGCCATGACCTGTGTCCGGATGCTTTGCTGCCCCCAAAGTTCCAGAAAGTGGTGAAAGCTATGCCTCTTGCTCCTTTGCTCTTTGTGGTGCCAGAGTTGCCACAGAAGTCCACCACAGTGGCGCCGAGCAACCATTCTTGCTGCAAGCACAGCGACCTGCGTGCTTTTGATGGGAACTGTATGCAAAGTAGCGGACACATTGCAAGGTGGAAACGTACTAGATCTATGGATGGCAGGCCAAGGTCTTTAAACAAGACCATTGCATTTGCCAAGACAGCTTGCCAAATGTGTCCGGAGATAAGCTGACACATCCACTTCTGTTCCTAAAGCCTGTTTTGTCCCGTGGCAGACGATGTTCTGTGAGCACTACAGGGCCTTGTCTAGAGCACCCAAAAGAACTGTTATATCAGCCAAATATATTGTTTCACTTTGCGCTAAGTCAGTGCCTGTTATTTTTGTTCAATCCTCAAGTGGCAGCCAGCCCCATCGTGTCCGTAGGACGTGACTGGAAAGTTGTAGCCTTGTTGGCCGTGTTTGTATTGCAGCAGTTGTTGCGAGGCACTCTTACCGTCTTAGTGTCACTTTTTCTGTTGTTGAAAATTGGTATGGGACTAATTAGTGCGGAGCAATGTGTTTCTTTATTCTTGTTGCATTATGAGCACAAATTTTGTAGCTGTCACATAATTGATGCGTTGAAGTTTGCTCTTCGCATTTGCATGATCTAAATGTTTGGCATGCTCGCATTAAGTTGTGGCAGTGACATAATTGAATTTTGCAGCTGACTTAAGTCTTGCCTAAAGAGTTTACAAGTGCATGTAAGAAAAAATATACAGCACTCTTTCTGGGTTTCAGAGGATAAAAAGTTAGTCGAAGGACTGTTAAGTTTCATCTGAATTGATTGTAAATTGAAAGTCGCTAATATTCAGTGGTAAATTTTGATGGCAGTACTGTTATGCTGGCATGTTGGTATACCTGTAAGTGTTTGAACAGCACTTAAGGTTGCTCACTCTTTAGTACATGCGAAAGCTGTCAGCTGTCATTTTTTTTAGGGGGGGGGGGGGAATTGGTATATTCACTATGTAAACAAAGACTGTTATACTACATCTGTGATATGTTTGTTTTTTTAGTTTTTACAATAGCCTGTGCCACAGATTTTTTTCTTTCTTTTTCCGGAGAGGCACTATGATGTTCCTTTTTCCCCTTAATGTGTTCCACTCAATTACCTTCCAATCGAACTACACTTCACCTCTGCACAATATGCAGTCCTTGTGCGATCCCAGTCAAGAGACCGGTTGGAATTCCCAAAGAACGCAGTCGCGATCGGTTATTATTGGGTTCCACTGGACTGCAGTTGGTCCCGGGTGTGTTTTTAGAAACGCCATTTCATTGTTCCTGACTGAGATTATTTATGAAATGCTGAACATTGCTTTTGCTGCATGTAAGCTTGTGTGCCTGGGCCAATTTTGTGAATGTGCAACGCTTGCCGTGAATTAGTACATGCTTTCGCTTTTGCTGTTGTTGTTACTGGGCAGAAAGCTTTTTATAGAATGCTTTGTGGTTGTAAAAATGTATTAATGTTGATAACTTCAAGTGCGTGACAAATACAGCATTAGTGTTTGCGCTGAAGGTGTGCCTGATGAAATATTGTAGTTATGTTATGTACTAAAGGTGCATTTTTTAATGACTGCACATAAGCTTTCTTATCTAGGTTCCTAGCTTACTGGTATGCCTAAGACTTAGTTGTCAGCTGGAGAAGTTTAAGGATAAGATTTTTAAATAGTCTCAATATTTACGATAGACTGGAAGTCATTTTCGCGTGGAAATGATGCAGTGCATGCTCTTTTTTTTTCTGCTTTCTCTCCTGTCTATTGAATGCAACAAACTTGCAAATTGTGCTTTTTTTTTGCATAACTAGAATGCGCAAGTTTTTAAAATTGACTTGCTAGTTGAAGCGGTGCCGTCAGAACTGTGATACCCAATCTCATACTGTTTTGCCCACAAATAAATGCATTAGCCCTCCCCACTTCCTTGTTAGTCGACAACTGCATGTGTTCAATTCGCTGGCATCTTTCTGGAGCCAGTTTTCTTGGATGAAGCAGATTATCAGAATCTAACACAATGCAGCTCTGAAAGGAGAAAAAATTTAACAGGGTGCTGGTCTTTTGGACAGGTGAATGCTGAAAGGAGAGGGTTTCGGTGCAAAGTCATGCACTTAAAAAGTGGTGTTGGACAGTTTCGAACATTTTAAATGCATGCTAACATGTTTAGTTCACACACACATATTCGAGCTTATACTGCATGTCTAAGGTTTTATTTCTTGCCACTAAAGTATAGGAGATCCTCTTACTTACCCAACTATGTATGTTCAAACATAGCACTGAACGGATGCAGTTGCTTATAAGTATCTTGACTTTTTTACTTATAATGCAAACATGACTTAGAGTAATGTAACAAAACCCACTTATAATGACTTGACATTGCAATTCACCTCATAGTGTAAACGTTACTGGAACTATAAGCTTGTAAAGATGTTGCATTACCCACTCACAAAGTCATTTTAATATAAGTCATGAGATTTAGATGTTAATTGCCACGTCCCAGAGCATAATGGCATGATGCTAATCATTGTTCCAGATGAGGTTATGACAGCGTATTACATATTAATGCTGCACATATCAAAGTTTACTGCTCAGCACCGTCAGCTCCCTTGTTTCATTACAAAACATGACAGCCTAGATGGCTATCTAGGGGACAGATGGGAAGTTCTGTTCGCACTTAACGAAAACAGTTCAATTTTACGTAGTCTTGTTGCAAGTTGAGACACAGTCACCGGTGAATTCAAGAATGTGGACCAAGTTGAAGTTCGACATTCTGCATAGTTAATTCTCTTTATGCTCAGAGGTGTACACTATACACATGGGCAAAGAATTTAGTTTGATTTCAAAATGATTGGCGTGACAAAATCGGATGTTGAACAAAGTCTTCTTTTGTGTGTCACATTCCACTGACAACTGCTAAGCTGATGCCAACAAATTTGTGCCTGCACGACAGCTTTTGTTCCCAGGCAGAGAATCGTTGGCTCATTAACTGTAAGCAGAACTTGTAGGCCAAAGCAGCACCTTCTAAGGTATTGATGCAGAAACCGCAGCTGTCCCAACGATCAGCTTCTCACCGACACAAATTGGCTCCATTGCAAATTGTGTTGAAGGTGAGTCCCCTGCGACACAGTCAAACTGTTGCACTGTGATGTTAATTATAAGTGGGTTGAGCAAGCTACATGTACACGTCCACATTATCACCCCATCCTTTTTGAGCTTCACTAACCTCTCTGCAGGGACCTGCAACTCCCTCCTGACATCATCAACAGAATCTTTCTGCTGATGTTGTTATGCCCTGCTTATTTTGCTCCTTTCTTGCATGTAGATCGCATCTTGCAGTCTGTTTCGTTTGAAAGGTGTATGGTGTTGTGTATATTAATTTGGTAAACATGGATGATCACACTCGTTTGTGGTCTTGGCCACAAAACAGCCTGCCTGGCATTGAAAAGTCCAGCCAGTCCAGAAAAAGCCAAAGTGGAGTAGCATTGCTCGTTCCTTTTTTTTTTTTTTTCGCAGCCATCCAGTCAAGTGGCTGAGCCTGCCTTTTCATGGCTAGTTTACAGTCGACAGCCTTTTTCTGTTTCTTCTGGAGATATAGGGTGACAGATTCAGCACCCTACTTCAAAACAGACTGCAACAATCGATTATTATGTGAGATGTTGATGCATGTTACTCAGAAATTGTGCACAGAAGAATTTCGAGACAACAAAATGGACACTGGACATATGGACACTGAAGAGGGACAGGTAGCGGAGGTCGTACTTGGCCCTTTGGGTGCCTTCTGCACCTGGTGCTACTCAAGCTTGTCTCCTTGCCAAGTTATTCATTATCAAATGAAATCCTAGCAGCTGCAGTGGCCACTACCCTCCCTGGCACCGTGTTGATAGCAGCGCATTTTCATTGGACATTCAACGCATCTCGCATAGTGTTTGTAGCTTCGACAAGTCTTTTCCAACTACTGTGCAAGTGCTCGCACACAGTCTAGAGCTCGTATGTCCCTGTTGACCTGTAATGGTGGGCAGTTAGGCTGTCCAATTTTTGTTTTATTGCAAAAGCACGAGGTCTGACCAGGTCGATGATTTTGTGTGAAGCTTGACCTTGAAGGTGACCTTGGCAAAACCTAGCATAGCAACAGCCCATGCAGAAATAAAATAAATATTGCCGCAGCTCGGTTTCGAACCCATGGTGGCATGAACAGATCAGCTTCGCTGGCCACTGCACGAGAGCGCTATGCTATTGCCGCAGCCGATTACGCCTCGTGTTAAACTGCAACACACTCTCGCGCTGTGCATTGCACATCGTCATCTTCATCAACTTCCATCTGCAGCGTGAACAGATCAGATCAGGTTGTTGCCAGACAAGCTGATGCCCCAGCAAAGCAAAACCATGAGCCAACACATGCTTTCTCACATCCACTTGGTTTAGCTACGTTTAAACCCTACCACTTTTTTCGAGAGCCATCTCTTAGGTGTCAAGATGCATTTGGGAAACGTAAAGGTGTCCTGACGAACTGTAGTTACGTGCCCCTCTTCAGTGTCTGCAAATGCAGTCAAGGTGTACAGCATTTTAGTCTCCCATGAAAATGCACTGCTTTGCTTACGCGTGTGCATTGCACCTATTTGTGTGCTGAAAGCAGTGCTAGGTCTGCACTGCCAAGCTTGCGCATTAGTTCTCGTCCTTTTCTCTGTTTTTTTTTTTAAACCTGGTTTCCTTCATATTGTATCTTATGGCACCTTCATGCTGAACCTAACATGGCTTGGAAGGCATGCATGGCAAGTGTTTGCAGGAGTTGCTGCTACTTTCATGTTTGCCATTGAAAGGAAAGTGGAACGGAGTGTCAACTTATGCTAGAGGTCACCATGTGTGTTGGCTGTATCATCTGCTTTGCATGAACCCTCTTCTTGTTATTGACTAACATTTGACTTGACGCAGCCAGCATGACGTCATAGAGGTACTGATGGTGACAAGACACTCTTGTTTTTCACTGCATGCCAGCAGAAGGGAGGCATGGTGGCGTATTGTTGTCCAGGGGACACTGTTTCATGTTTTCTGCTGCACATGAGCATGCCATATACTTCTGCAATGTACCACTGATGCACAGTGTTTTACTAACCCATCCATTCCATTGTTGTAATTTTTTGTCTTGTTCATGCAAGGCTGTCCAAGTTGCATGAACTGAACTTGTTAAACAGTAATTACTTTGTGCTTGATGCACAGGTGTTTTAGCTGAGTTTTTTTTTTTTTTTTCAGGCATTATTGTAATGGACATGGTAGTCAGTGCTTAGCAATTTGTGGTAATTTCAGAGTAATTTTTTTTTGTTAAGCATAGTGAATACTACTGCTTGAAATCTTGTTCTTGCATGCTATAAACCGGAGATAGAGAAAAGGCACTTCTGTAGCAGGTTTATGGGGTTAGTTATTTTCACTGGGCTAGTATTTTTATCTAAATCTTCTTAACTTGACCATATGTCATCGTTTCTGTAAAGGGCATTTGTTTGTTACCAGGCAAAGGAAACTCGCTGCGCTGTATGAACCACCTGTAAATCCTTCACAGGGTTTAGGCATCGACATATTTTTTCTTGTTTTGACTTGAGGTTTTTGCCACATTTTTGCTATTTTATTGCTCCAAGACATAGCATGTGTCACCTTGGCATGTGATTTTCACATGCATGTTTGTAAAACCCCAAAGGACAACTTAAAAAAATGACCGTTCAGCCTCACTTTTCATAAACTGTTGAAAAGTAAGATTCATTACATTTTCAAGACTGATAAAGAAAGAAAGGTTCTGCTGTGATATCTGTGCTTAGTTCTTTGTAACTCATAAAAGTGCTGAAGATGCCAGGTGTGCATGAATCATTGCCAATAATGTCGTTCTGCCTACCACATAGGTCAGTTGCTGACAAACAGTTTTAATATAAATCTCTGTGGCAGTGACTTTCAGAAAGGGCATTTGTTTTTGAAGAGCTTATTAGACCTGCATCAAATGTGTATGTTGGTATCTTGTGGGTGTGCAGACAACTGAGAGCCAGCTTGATCCACTTGTCTTTGTTCTGTTACATTTTCTCAGCTTCAGGTTGCAGGATGTACGCCTTTGTTGGGCAAGAAATTTACAGCTGTACAACTAGTTCTTTAGCACTTGAAACTCTCGGTAGCGACAGAAATGCTGTCTCGGGTTTCATAGAAATATTAACACTTGGACTGCCTTGCATCTAACATAGTACTCTGCAAAGTTGCTCAGTATTTGTTTCAACTACTTTTACACTCGTGTCTGTCTTAACCACCTGGCAGTTTCACTTATAATATGAAATTGTTGTGCTGTTTATGTGGAAATTGATGTCGGTTTTCTTTGTTCTTGATTTTGGTCAGTGTAGTCATTTTTCCAGATAGTCTATGTGTAATGTCGTATGCTTGTATACCTTTTTACTCGCATAATGGACGCACCTTTTGTGAAAGAAAATGCGCGATAATTACGTGGAGTAAAACTCGTACCCTCAGTAATATTAGGGGAACATTTTAATTTTAAAAAATTAGAACTAGCCATCAAAATTTGAGAAAATTTGGATTGACCAATTTTCCTCAAATTTTTATAGGGTTGCATCTGTTATGTGAGTAAATATGGTAGTACCTGTCTGTTCTGAAGGTTCATTTTCTAATTTATAATCAAAAGCTCTCGTTTGTTTCTGTGTGCCCTTTTAGGATGCTGTGATAAATGAGCTGAAGAACAAAACTCGGCTGGTGAATGAGAAGCGGCTGCTGAAACAGGATGAAGTCTACAATGGAGCCCTTGAGGACATTCTTTTGGGTGAGTGATATAACAAGGGCCTTGTTTTCAATTGGTACCTTGGTTTTGATCTTACCTGCAACAACACCCACTGTAAACTTGTGTCAAAACCAAGCAAGGGAGATACAAGCTAGCTGCATAATATTTTTTTGTAGCAGATGAAACTTTTTGATCCATCAAATGCATAGATCTATAGTTATGAAGTTAAGCTTAATGAAATAAAAAGCTTTGTTCGATGTGAATGAGCTGCTACAAGTTTTGAGAGTTTCGTGACAATGCTTGATATGCGGTTAGGGGCTCAAGTAAGAAAGCACCATTTTGTATGCTGCAATGAAGTAATGTGACAGCCCATGTCAAGTAGGCTGAACACCCCTTCACTTCGTGCATGCATCAAATTTAAGCACCTAAGCAGTTTTAAACTGCTCATCTTTAACGTCTACTTCAAGGTGCTGTCACTTTGAGGTGATATGCTTCTGCTCTGTCAACAGTGAGTCGCAACATTTGCAGTAGCTGAGGGAAACGTGACCTCTTACACATACATCCCTGTGCTGCTGCTGCAGGTCTTAAGAACGAGCCGTACCGCCGAGCAGATGCCGTGCGCAGGAGTCAGCGGCGGAAGCAGGAAAATGTGCGGCTGTCGCGCACCATGGAAGAGATGGAGCTGTAGCAGCACCCGCCTCCACCTGGTGATAGTGTGCAAAGTGTGAGCCACATTCAGTTGCCACGAATTTCTGTGATGGCTGCGCATGCCAATGCTGACTAATCTGCGGCAACTGCTGCCATCTTGTTGGCAGTGATGCTGTTTTTGTGGCAGCATCGATGTTCCCGCTAGAACTGTGAAACTATTGCTGGACTCTATACCCCAGGGCACTGATGTATAATAACCACGCAGAGCTTGAATTGAAATTTGCTGCCTTGCAAATTTGTGCTATGCAAGACCTTTAACTCACTGTGTTAACTAGTTATATGGAGTTTAATGGTGCGAAAGCAACTGGCTATGATGCGCCATGAACTCACCATGTTGTACAGCTATTCACTTCACTGTATTGACAAAGTTTTGGTATTTTTGACGGGGCTGGTACTTGATGTAGCAGTATAAGCACTTTCTGCTAAGCAACACATTTTTTTTTGCTAGGCTCAGCTAAAACTGGTCAGCAACAGTAAATGTAACATCTGCTAATGTGCCAATATGGTTCCATGTTATAGTTATAGACTTTCGTTTGTTAACTGCACAGCTGCCTATGTGGCGGCAGTAAATTCTTGATAAAAAGGTGCAGTTTGAAGTAGTTTCAAGTGGTTTGCTTTAAAACTTCATTTAGCCGTAAATTGGAACATTTTGGTTTATTGCATTGTGACAAAACATAGCTAATCCCAGGTGAAAATTTGCTGCTGGTTTTCTGCTGGGATCCTACTGGTTCCAGTATTACTGGTTTATTAGCACATTCCCAGCAGCTACTGAGACCATTAGCTGCTGGAACCATTAGCTGCTGGAACCAGTAGGTGCTGGAGCTATTAGCTTCCATATAGCACCGAAACATTACATTTAATTCTGTTTAAATAATTCATTCGTACAGTATATCCTTTTGAACCTTTCTGAAACATTAAAAACAAATGGTAATCTTCTAATTGTTATGCACGCACAAGAGAATGATCAAAAAACATTCGAAACTTACGGTAAATTGGAACTCATCCTGTAGAACCATGCAAATCAAATCTTCCCACAGTAGGAACACAAGTATAGCTTTAAACCCCACTTGAAAAGCAGCAGCGATAGCAGCAGATAATGTGCATACAACTTGCATGTGTAACTCGTACTCACATTCTAATACCATATGGGCTCATGCTTATATATCCCCCCATAATGGTTGTCCCAGAGGCGTTAGTGGGGAATGGTTAATTAGCAAAGCTCTCTCATTAAATTTTGGCACCATTTATTCAATATTTAGTGCTCGCAGTAGAATAGATTTATCTGCAAGATTCTGTTAAGTGAAGGATATTATTACCATGCAAACAAAGGAAAAAGCTATCCAAACAGTACAGCAAAAACTCCTTATGTTGGAACCAGTGCAACTAACACAAAACCAGTAAGCATCCTGTTCGAACCAGTACAACCAGCAGTGAACCAGTAAGCACCCTGCTGGAACCAGTACAAACCAGTTTGTTCCCATTAACAAATTTTCACCTCAGTTATAAGCTCAGTTTTACAGAATTAAAGAAATAAGTGTGCTTAATGCGCACCTTGAAAAAAAGAAATTTTTTATTGGAAAAATTTGTGTGGTGAACACAAATATTTGGGGGGGAGGACGTCAAATTATGGAACGAAAAATTATCAACTTGGTGTTTATTATGTCCATAAGTAAAAAAGTCATAGAAAGATTAAAAAATACTGGTGCAAAATTGCCCAGCCAGCAAAAAATAAAAATATCCCATTTTTATTTACAAATACTGCAGGCAGCAGTGTTGTGATGACCACTGTGTCATCCTCTGAAGGAGACCTTTGGCTTGTTTGCTTCTGAAATACCTTGGTCTGGTCCATCCCCCACCCCCTATGTAATGCCCTCATTGTGGCCTGTAGAGCACCAAAATATTGAAGAGACAAAATATTGTGTTTTAAAACACAAACAAAAAAAGCTATGGTGGAACGTAGCATGCCTCAAAAACCTACATGCATACAACCAGCCCCAGTAAATGCCCGTTTAGTGCAACTAATGCAACTCGCCTCTCTCCTTTGCTTTTTTTCTTTATTCTTTTTGCAGGAGCTGCGCTTTTGCAGGAGTGCCTTCTTCCTTCGTCTCGACAGGCCAGCTCATGATATCAGCGAGCAGGTTCCCTTTCGATGACACCCCCCTCTGTACAGCGTGCACGTGCAATTTGCAGAGCGAATTCACTTGTGTAACTTGTTGCATTGTACATATAGGCTGTTGAGTTGGTAGCACCCCACAAGTTATAGACGCATGGGCAGAAATGCTAGTACTTCCTGCGAGTCATGTGGATGTCGTGTGTGTGCGTATGAGAGGTTTTTACCGCTAACAGCTCCAATTCAGGCCAGTGTGGCCGCAAGGTATGTCCGGTCTTCCTACAATTACCAGAATGGTGTGCGAATCAGTCAATTGTTGCTTCGCATTTGCTTCATCGCCGGTGCACCCATCGGCACCTCATGATCACTGGGCACCCTTTGATGTGTGCTTTGCTTCCTCGGTGCTTTTGACAGATGTTGCGAAAAAAAAAAAAAGAAACAACTCCGTGTTTTGCGTGGTTGTCTTTCGCTTCGTCGTCCTTTGAAATTTTGTACATTTAGTTCGTGTTTGCCTGGCTGTCGCTGGCAATGCGTGCCGCACGCATTATCTCGTGGCGAGAGCTGAGCTGTCTGTTTGTTTAAGCTTCTGGTCATCCTTGGGAGAGCCCCACATATTGTCCTCCGAGCTCTGTGTGTGCAACAGCACTGACGTATAATGCATGCCATGAGCAACTGTGTTGTTTATGCATCCTCATTCTCCTTTGTCTCTTCCCTTGTCGTCGAGATTTAGTCGTGTTGGCTTGCTGCTGAAGGCAATCCTGTCAGTTATGGTTGTTTTGCAATAATATATATATATACATATATATATAAATATATACATACACTTATTATAGATACAAATGGCTGCGTTGAGAAAGCAACAGTCTTGGCTCTTTTGCCTCTGCTGCCTTTATTTCTTTTTAGCCTTCTTCTTAAGCTTCCACATGTCTACACTGACAAGCTGCAAATCAATCTTTATCGAGCTCAGTGTATTTCTCTGTCTTCATCTTCCTATGATGAACTAAATATTAGCCTGGAATGCCACGCTTCCATCATGGAAAAATGGTTATCAGGCACGCAGTTCTTGGCAGCATCTCAATGCTTGAGACAATTATTAAATAATAATTAAAGCTAACGACTCTAGCATACAAGTGAAGCACAATCATGAAAGCCAGGCGCTGGTATGAAGGCTTCGACTTTGTTAGTTCATGTAATGTGCCAACATGGCTGGGATACATTTACGCGAACCTGAGTTTCCAGCTAGCAAGTAGCCATGTGTGAGCATTGTCGTCTTCCTTCCTATGAAGGCTGGATAGCTCTTGAAAGGTTTGGGCCGGTATTTGTGTTTGGGAATGCAAAACTATGAAAAGAAAGTATGCAATGAAGTGTGTACATAACACTGAAAGTACATAGTACACAACACTTTGGCTCATCCCCTCCCGGTTAAATGCAAGGACTCTCATTTTCAGTTTCTTCAGATTGGGTTTTTACTGAAGTACTGTTGTTTACGGTCAAGACTGCAAATGGAGACTGCGTGTTCGGTGCTTTTTTTTACAACTGCTCTGCAGAACATGTTCAAAAATTGCAGTGATCGTAATTGTACAAGCAGATTTTGTGAACTGAGGGATTTTGAAATGGATGTGGTGCTTAGATTTGATGCATCGCAAGCGTCAGCTAAGCAAGATGCTTGGTTTTACTGCTAAAAGCAAAATGGGAAAATGTTCTTGCGCTGCTGGAAAACTTTGCTTTTTTTTATGGAGACACCAAATGCAAGCATGTTTTTGAAATGATTTTCTTTATGTTGAGTGCTGTCACTTGCTTTGTGCTTCTGGCCATGTGCTTGGTGAATGTGCACACGTCATTGTTGTCTCATGACACTCAAAAACTCTCTTAAAAAGTTTCTTTCAAGATTATGATTACCCTGCCTAGGACGGACTTTAGAATGCACAAATACAACTATTTTCAAGCATGACTAAGTACTGCCTGCTGATGCACCAATGCCCAAATGTGCCGTATAGACAAGCTTCTAAAACCTTAGCATTTTCCTACGCACATGTGTACAGTTTCAGCATTCCTTCTCTGCTGCTGCTAAGCAAAAAAAAAGTGCCGTACTTATGGCTTTTTTTTTTGTTCGCTAGGACTGCACAGTTCATATCCATGTTATCATTAAAGGCTTGAAACTTAGTTGTTTTTAATGTGCGTGTAATTGTAACACAGAGCATTGGTTGGCTTCTGGTGAAAACCCATTTGCATCCGTCACAACCTCGTTGGGCATAAATATATTATCACCATGAAAGCATCAGCCAAGGGACCAAGCAGTGATCATCCCATACAGAATTGATAAAAGCTCAACAGACTACCCCTGAATAAGGTTTAAAAAAAAAATGCATGTACTAGTGAGAGCATGCAAAACGTACAATGTCATGAATAGTACTTGGGGGCCTGAAATGGCATTCAGAAGAGTACTAGGAGTACTATCACATCTTCGATAGCTCAGATTAAGCTGTCATATTCAAGAACCTTTCCTGTCGCTCCGCCGGGACTGCTGTGTTGAATGCCAGTGATGATGTTCAGGAGGAATGTGACACAGTATTCAGGGGCATATACTGAGTAATAAAAAACAAATGGGCCATTTTTGCCCACTGGCAGCAATAGCTGTCATCGTTGTCCAGAACTTCTGACAAGGACTCTTGTAGGACTTTTTTTGTACATTGCTGAGATGTCTATTAAAAAAATGTTTTTATGGCTGCACATTTCTGTCATGTTTGTGCTCATTTTCATTTAATGAGATGGCAAACAAGGTTGACTCTGTGGGTCATCAGCATGCGACACTTGCACCAGCAACAAGCCCGAGCTGGCGGGCTAGGAACAGTCTCTCGTTATTCTTTTTTTCCTTTTCTGGCTGTTGCCACGAGTAATGGGAAAACAGATACGTATAAGGATGGCCTGTCTCTCCCGTATGGTCAGGGGCCTGTTGCCTTCCAAGCAACTTGTCAGAGCTTGATCCACCAGGCTTGTTTCTAATGAGAGTCGATAAAACGACCGAGTCTGGCTGAGTAATGTATCGTCACTATTACACTTCACTACCTGTGCCATGTACTTGTTTCCCCATCGACCAAGTGTAAGTTCACTAGGACAAGACCTGCCAGGCGTGGCCACATTGGCCTGACCCTTGGCGAGGCACAATCCACGAGGCTCACCTCATTGGAACCCTAACAACCACGTGGAGTTTTGTGAAGGGTCCCTGAAAACATTATGTGCCTTGAGTGAACAAGCGCAGCATGCAGGGCATGTGCTCATGGCAGGCTTGGCTAAATATTACTGCCCTTTATTATGCAAGGGGAGCTATGAGGCACCAATGAACTTTTTTGTCACACTATTTGGCAGTTTGGCTATGGTGCAGTGACCTGAAGTTTTCAAATTGGTCAAATGCACCTAAGTTGCTTTGTTTGAGCCATTTCATTATATCTTCATATTAACTTGATGACAGACATCTAAGAAGAGGCTGCCCCTACCATGGGCAAGCTCAGGCTGGCATGGCAATGTGTCCCAATTCTTAATTAGCTGCAAGTACAGTAAAATGTTAATGGGCTTTGCTTAGTATATATTTCATAAGGCAAAAAAAACTGCAAGAATTTGTTTATTGCAAAAACAATTACATTTTGCCTGGTGTTGTGAAAGGGGGTTTTTCAGGTCAATGTTGAACAATGTACGAATTCGTGGTGACCACGCAGTGCTAAATGCCTGGTCATGTTTTGCTTGGAGACGGACATTAAACACATAGTAGATCTCCATGGGGGCTTTCTGCGAAAGTAAAACTTCATATCTATCACTCTGTAATGGTAGACAGGTTTGCTGTAATGAGGTTTAATTGCATGTGCAGTGTACTGCCATTGGTTGCACAGGCTGTGGTGTGATGCCATGACAGGTACCCACATAGGTTTGCATCCCACAAATACCTGCATAAGCTAATTATTTTGCAGCAAACTTAAGACAGACACTGAGGCAAGGGCCATCCAAAACCTGAGAGTAAAATTGACCTGTTTTGAGTGCTTACAGCTGGACCGTTACCATCACTTCACCTTTGCTAAAACTTCTCGCAAGAGAACGCTCCTTGAACAGTGCCTTGGGGCAACCAGTCAATAACAAGTAATCTTTATTAAGCATGGTTCAGGGCCCTTTATTCTAGCTGGAGTGATGTTGTAATGTAGCAAGTTGATTTTAAGCATGAATTTGGGCAGGGATGATGGCAGTGCGTGGTATAGCCTACAACTGAATGACGGCGTGTGGCAGCAGAGAGGGCAGGAAAATGGCGATCTTGATAAAGCCAAACAAAGTGAAAAAGGGTTGAGGGGGAGGGAGCCTCCGGCTAGCGGACTGAGGCTCCCCCCAAACCCTTGTTCACTTTGTTTCGTGTTAATGTGTGGCTAGAGCTGTCTTAAGTGAGCCTGTGCCACAGATGTAAAAAGTCATTCTTAAATCAGTTGACTTAGCAAGGCAAAAGAAGAACTCGTGATTTCCTCTGCATCAAAATGAATTGAGCTGGGCAAAGCAGGGCAGTTGGTCAGTACGGGGTGCCACTTCACGGCCGAGAGTCTGCATGCTGCATAAGTCGCCGCTATTCAATAATGTGTGAGTAATGACCCATGCATGGTTTTGTACCATTGAATAAAATCTATAGTTCCTCTTCTATGCTTGGGGAGAAAAGGTTTCCTTCCAAAGGCAGCACTACAGCTTTGAGAGGTGAGTGCAAGCTTTGATTTTACAGCGATAGCTGTTAGGCGCCCGTCCCTGGCTTTCTCGTCGTCGGCCTAACCGGTTACGCTGGTCAACCTGGGTCACGTAAGCCTACGGGTGGCTCTGTTTGGAACAGCCGCCTGCCAGTGCAGGGGTGCATCATGTGACCACTACACCAGCGGCCATGTGACTAAATGCCTAAACAGCTATCGCTGAATCTCGTGTTCCATAGTTGTAACCGTCCTACAAGACTTTTTATTAGACTTGTCCAACACTTATCTGCAGGCACGTGAAGCAGTGCCTGTCAGTAGCCTGTGCTGAAACTAAGCATGGAAAGTAAATTAATGGGCATACTACAGAAAAAAACCTATAGCGACGGTTCACTGTGCCTTATTATTACTGAGAACTTTCAGAATATTCAGCACTTTTGTTTACGCAATTTAAATGTATGCCTTCTGGGAGACTGACGATGTTGATAGGCTCAGTTTGGTTTCCACTGCTGTAAAACCTCATGCACTTTCATCAACAAGAATAGACTAAGAACGACCTAACTGGTTCTGATTTGTAGAACAATTAATTCCCAGTTGGGACCAACTGGGAACTGTTCCAAAAAATAGTTGGGATCAGTAAGGATGTTAGGAGAGTTTGGGATTTAATATGAATTCCCAAACTTTCTATCTCATTCAAATGCTTTCAGCATGTAAAGCACTGTGAACATGAAGTGAATAAGGGAGCTAGGGGCAAGCCTCGGGGAGCTTGCCAGCATTTCGACAGGAGTCCTCAGTGGGGGTGTGCGAATATTGAAATTTTCTAATACGAATCGAATACGAATATGAAGAAAAAATGGCTTCGAATATCGAATCGAGTATCGAATATCTGTTCAGCACAAAAAATAAATTCAGAAAAGATAAACAAGCAAACATTGTTGCTTCAAAATAGTGTATGGCTTTTGCAACTGAAATACACAAAACTAGTGCCTGAGCACCGCATAAAAAAAAACATGCTGAGCGCAGAAATGTACACTGCCTAATTGAACAGTATAACAGTATCCAACCTGTAATGTGATCAGGCAAAATAAAATCGATAACATGAAAAGACTGGAAACAAAAATAACATGATGGCTAGTAAAACCTCATTAATTTGGAGTTCAAAGAACCGACAGAAGTGCCCGCGTCATTCGAAGGTCGATTTATAAAATGCCCCGCAGCCCCGAAAAAAAAACTACCGAAAATGCGGTAGTCTTATGAGACGACTCTATCGTGCAATGCAAACACCTGTAATCCCGTGACGAGCACTGAGTTTCGGCGTGCTGGAAGACATCGCGAACGCGTAAGCGAGATGGGAACGCAGTACATTGACCTCGGAATGCGACTGTTTCTAAAAAGGAAAAAAAAAATGACCAGCAACGCGTCAGCCAGCGTCTGAAAGTGGCACGGTGCTGAGATTGTACTACTGGCGAATGCGCGGGCCGACAGTTGCCATTGCCACGGGCGAATGGCGAAGCTCAGAAACCAAAACTACGCAGCCAGGTTATTTTTTTTTTTTACTATAGTGACAGGGGCACTCCGAACGTTGTCACGCCTGCAGTTACGGCCACTTAAGAGGTGCATGGGTTACAGTGCACCATGCAATAGGCGGGATTTTTACAGGATCGCTTGCCCTGTTGTGACACCTCGACTCGCCCCTTCGGGAGCCTCACGCGAAATTCCGCAAGTAGGCTTTCCCGCATAGCGTAGTTGACCAAAACAAGATGGCGGTGGTCACGCTCAGAGAGTTAAGGTGACAGAACGAATGCCATGGGTGTAGACATTAATTAGATAACATATTACGGAAGAATATAAAAAATAAACGAGCTTTCGCGTTGCAATTGTTAGAAGCGGGTCGTCCCCCATCTTGCTCGCAGCACGTGTGGTATGTGGGAAAGCCCACCTGCGGAATTGCGCACAAGGTCAAGCCCAGCGGCATCGGAATAAACGATGGAGAAGAAAGAGAACAGGGTCTTTATACTGTTTTCCTGGAACTTTAAACACTATATTCAGATAATTTGCTCAGATATTGCGCTTTTGCCACAATCAAATTTACGAAAGTCGGCGCGGTATACGATCGCTATTAACGAATATCTTTTCCCGAATACGAATATGAAACATATGCGATTCGTATTCGAAATTTCGAATATTCGCACACCCCTAGTCCTCAGTGAAACGTAAAGTTGGCAAGCTCCCTGAGGCTTTCCCCTCCCTTGTTCACTTTGTTTTTGCAAAAGACCCACCTACCTGCCCTCTCTTTAACAAAACACTGTGAAGGCAAGATACAATTAGAATCTGGAAAATGCACTCCCCAAAAGTTATATTACAGCAAGCCTTAAAGCTGCTGCAGAGATTTGTTGATGCAATCTTTACCTGACCGCGTTGGCAAAAAACAGATGTTTATTATATTTTGATCATAGGCTTGTTGAGTTATTGAACTTATTCCAGAAACATGTGCACTCCGCACACTCACTCCCAGATGGATTTTTTGAGAAACACCAATTACACGCTGTTCTAGGAGTGCTCATGCCTTAATTGGCCATGCTTGAGCTGCGTTTAAATGCGCATTAAGCCACTGTGCAAGAACATGATTCTTCCACCATGCATTAAATTCATGACCCTTCTCGCTACTTCGGTGGCATGATCCAGTTCTTCTTTTGCCCCAAACTCGACACTGCATGCTTGCTGAATGTCTAGTCACTGAGTGAGTTAAGCATGATTTTTTTTTCTTTACCACAGCAGCTCAAACACAGCATTTAATCATTAACAGTTCTGCTTACTTAAGCCACAGCTGTCTATACTTTTCATTAAGGGCATCTGTACAACAGCTGAAAGTTGAATTTTTAGACCATGGCTGTAATGTCACTTTATATTGTTTATAGGCTCATTTGAACTAATGGGAGAGTTCACTTCAGAGTTCAACTTAAGTGAAGTCTCTCATCATGACATGCGGCAGTGAACCTACGGAAAGCATCTTGTTGCGTCCCTCATAGTCCGAGTCACTTTGGGATGTTAAGCCCGCATAATCCAGAAAGCACCTTGTCTTAAAACGCAAATTACGAACCAGTAGCTTCATAACTGGCATTATGCAGCCTTTTTTGTGATAACGGCACAAGACATTTTTTGAGGTTGGAGGTGTTGTAGTTGTAGTAGTAATGTGTGTTGTAATGAAAATTTATGTCATACCAGGAAGTAAATCATTCATTAATGCACAATACAATATCAGTGCACCCATATAACAATTAGCAAGCAGTAGAATACTTATGCAACCGCATTTGCAAATTTACAAGCATGGACCACATGGGTACCAGGCCTTATGGTTTAACTACTGCAAAATGCAAAGCCTTCTTTATGTTTACTGACTAGCAGATCATGCCCAACTCAAATACATTGGCCAATTTGCCTCAAGCAGTTGAGAAGCAAAGAGCTTGTTGGGGGCACCGTTTTCAGGAACAGTTAAAACACGAAAATTGATCGCACATTTCCGAGCCAAAGGTTCAGCAAGTATTGCAAGGTCCGTGTGTTTCAGTACTCCAGACTCAGTATGCACGCAGAATGTTTGGTTGATGTTACATTTACCGGTCTTGCTTCATCGGCAGCCAATCAGTTGCACTGTGATGTGCTCTTGTTATCTGCAGCCATCAGGTATGTAATTTGTTTTTTTTGGTGGCCATACTAGTAAAACTGTGATACTGCCATACACTCAGGTGCATAGGTTTCTTGACAGTGAGCCTTGTGAAGAAATTACATGTCCTCAAGGCTTACGCCTGAAGCGTAAAACTTGAATGAACAGCCTGAACTATGCTGGCCTGAACCGATGTGTGCAAAAGCCTGTTTTAAGCTGTGTGCTGTCAGGGAATTCTGTTTCACAATAGCAGCCATGGTTCAAAGAAAATTAAGACCGATTGTATACCTCTTTAACCTAGCCTACTCGAACATCCATCTTACCAAAACAAGTATGACATCACAAGCATATGAGTGTCATGACCCTGGTCTGTATCTCTTTGTGTTACAGCACTTTCAATGGTAAACAATACTTCTCACCAAGCTTCTTATTGTAGCACCAGAAAGACTGATCCAAGCTGAAATGGAGCCACTTGAAAATTTGATATTGCACAAAATTACTGATGCCTAAAAGTCGCAACAATCTAGCTAAAAAACTCAAGTCATGGGTTGCAACTATCAGGTACAATGACAGAGCAGTAGGCCAGTCATACCACCAAACTTAACTTGTGATTTTATTGCAGAACTGCGGGTATGTGCACAAATCACAAGTTCTCATATTTTACCCCTGAGATGAAATGAGAAGCAACGAAGTGTAGTGTGATGAGCCTTCAGACAGATTATAGAAGCCGTATCGGGTTGATTCAACAGCTGACAACTTGTGTGAACCGTGATGTATTTATCCGGGAGGTAGCAAACATGGGTCACGACGATTCATCATCTGTCGTGGTACCAAACAGACTCTCAGAAGAATTGATGTGAGGTGAGGCGTCACTGCTGACATGGTCACTGTATGACGAAAACAGCTCGTCTTCACTCTCAACACTGCCTTGTTCATTCCGCACACGCGGCTGGCGAGAGTCTATGCCACTCTCAAAGCCGTGGTCGATAAGCCGCCCTTTGTCCTCACCACCTGTTGCGGCCGGCTCACTCACATCCATCAGATCGCTGCTGGAATCCCCGAGCGCTAACAGGGCTCCCATACACTCTCTCAGCTCAGTGCAGGGCTTGGTCAGCACAGCGATGCCCTGTCTACAGAACCTGCTTTCCAGAACGACCCACCATCGATCCCGTGCCGTGCCTCTGCGGACCGTCAGTCCGTTCAGCCGGACGTGCGCGCCGACCGGCAGCGCGGCCGCGACGCGGGCCCAAGGCCGCGCCACACAGACGGACACGAGCTGCGGCCCGAGCGTCGCCCACGCCGAATCGTCACGGCGGACGAGCGTCGCGCTCGCAGGCGGCCTCGGCGATTGCGAACCCGCCAAGAACTCGGGACGAGTGCCGTCCCAGACGGTGAGGAAGACCCTCGGGTCAGAAGCGGCGTCGACGCAGTGAACTGCCACCACGACGCAGGTGACGTCAGCCGTGCGCAGCTCGGCCAAGCACGCCAGCCGGCTCTGCGATCGTGCCTCCGAAGCGAGAAGCGTACTCGTTTTGATACTTCCCGATTCTTCCTGCTCGCGGAGCCGCGAATACCACCTAGCGAGCTCAACGATAGCGTCGGTCTCGTCTTGGGCCGGAATCGCTAACTCTGCACTGGAGAACATGGAGACAGCCTTGAAGCTCTCGCCTCGGAGGTCGGCTCTGAACACGACGACGTCTTTGCAGAAAGCGATGGCGCAGGGCGTCTTGCTGTACGAAAGAACGCTCGCGTTTCGAACTCGCAGCACGTCGCCCAGTTTCAAGTGGCACACGGTCTTCAAACGGCAGTTTCTGATACGACAAGCTCGAGAGGCGACGGACGGGTCAGCAATGTCGACCATTACAGACTTTGACTTTATGTCCACTTCGGCGGCTCTTCGGACAACGCCGTAAAAACTGAAACGTTGTGACATGGTAAACTTCTCATTCAACATGCTATAGATGACTCCATCAAAATATTTTTTGCCAAGCAACTTCCGATCTTCGCAGAACGGCGGAGGTCGTGAAACTCGCCATATCTTTTGGCACAAGTTCCGTTCACGTCCCAAAACGATGAGTGGCGTACATGCAGTAGTTTTGCTGCTCGTAGCATGGGCGGTTCGGTCTGGCTCAGTTTGAAATCCCGACAAAACAAGTCTGGAACCCACGTTCACATTGCAAGACACATCGTGAGAAAGCTGGCCGAAAATTAGCGCCGAGAACAACTCTCCTGTTTCGGGCTCTTGCAGGTTTACTTTTATTCGCGCTGCGTAGGGAGCAGTTTGGTCAGAAGCAGCTCCAGCGTAGTGAGGGTGAAGAAACACGACGCGCCCAACGACGTATGCATAGTTGTAGCTTTTGTACTCCCGCAGGCAGCTGAGAAATGCCCTCTGAATTTCTTGAGGAATCTGCGAAACTGACTGCACTGACTGCATGTTCTGTAACTCGCGGTGAAAGACACGTTTAAATCTACCTCTGTGCACCACATGATGCACCACGTGGGCCAGCCAGGCGAATGGACTACAACGTGAAACGCTGCGCCGGCGGCGCTCTGACCAAAGTTGCAGTTTATTTATTATTAACTGCAATGAAATAAATTTATAAGTGCACTTTTTATGCGTGCGTGGATTGTTGTTTTTTACTCTTTCTCAAATGTTCATGCTACGTGCTGTTTCGCGTTTTCACTAATTTGCTCATACATGACGTCAGCATAGGCTGCGTGAAGCGTTGCGTTGTTTCGAACAGAAGCGATTGCGGTCTTTAGGAGGTTTACTATCCTTCGCAATCCGCTAGGATATTTATATAGGTTTTTTAAACGGTGCTCGAATTAAATGCCTGCACGGTCAAAGCTATAAAATGGTGTGCGTTTTGCGTCCACCAGGCCAAAATTAAAGGGCCTACGATATGACGAAAAAACATTATCGTTCCCCCACCTTGAAAAGGGTTCGCCTCGATCGGCGCTGCTTAGTCGAGCTTAAGTAGGGAGCAGCGCGTTCGCTTATTTGTTGTTCGCAAGTTGGAGGAACGACCTAAGCGTAGTACATTAATAGAGCTAGCTGCAGCTTGCATTTGTAGGCGTGGAACATTCGCGTCTCCATGAGACCGCAGTCGATCGTTTAGGCCTCGTTTCTCGGCTTTTTCAAATCCAACATGGTGGAAGCGGCAGAGCCCCGGTGTATATCGCTATTGTGAAGGACTCTTCCGGAGTGCCCGGCCATGGATACGTGACAACGGCCTGCGCGTGCCCATCACCGACCATCCAGGATGCGAGGATCCGAAGAACGTTCTGCGCGTTCCCGGACCAAGGTGAAGGAGAAGGCCCGTAGCCCCGAGGAGAGCCGCCGGGTAAGCAGCAAGTCTCGGCACTCGTCGCAAAGCAGCAGCCACCGAAAGCACAAAAAGAGCCACCGATCGCACCGACGAAAGCATGCGACGCGCGACTCGGACCGAGCCATCGTCGCCACCAAGCCGCTGGTCGAGTACGACGACGTGAGCTCGGATTCGTCGCTGTTGTCGGACGACGGCGGCGGAGCGGGTGCCGAGCACTTGTACCCGGCGTCCCCGCAGCCTCCACCGGCGTCCTCGTCGTCGAGCCGGCACGGCACCGACCGAGCGTCCGATCGGGCCGAAAGTAGCAGCAGCAAGCGACGGCACACCTTGCGGCAAAAGGCAAGCGACACGAAGGAGAGCAGTAGTTCGTCGCGGTCTTCCAGCCGACGCAACCACAGCGAGCAGCGGCCTCCGTCGCCGCCACCTCCTCCGCAGCCGCCTTCGCGTTCTTCGCGGGACTATTCGACGTCTAGCGGGTACTACGACAGAGATGTGATGAAGGACTACTCAAGTAGCCGAACGTATATGAGTGCGTACAGGGAATCGGGCGTGTTGGACCCGTACTACGGTGTGTCGGACTCGCACGGCGACTGCTACAGCGGTCGCTCGAGCGGCAGCCGAAAGCGGTCCCTGTCGCCAGACCACCCGCGTGCCTACAAGAGCAGCAGTGCCCGCAGCCCAGTGAGCTCGCCTAGCCCGCCGCCCAGCCGTTCGGCGAAGCGGCGCAAGTCCCCGGCCTCCGACTCGCGCGAGAAGGACCGGCCGTCGAGGAACTACTCGCCCAACAACTCTTCTAGTCTGTACTCGTCGTCTCGTAAGACCGCGTATTCGCGGAGCCGGAGCAGGAGTCCTATCAGGTAAGTTTAAACCATGCCCGACCGATTCATTCTTGGGAACGAGGCATCACTTGTGTTCGTGCAAACTGGCGACCTGTTAGTCCCTTGCAAGTCATTTCGTTCCACACACCTACCAGCCGGGCTGTTGGAACGTGTGTGTCACTGAATGTCAGTTGAGGCAACAGGGCGTATGTAGGTACTTTTCCACGGCACTGCGCGTGACCACGGAAGGATTTCCGTGTCGTCCGCGCCGCGTCGCACTCTCGATAGGTTCATCGCGCATCGACTTTCCCCTTTGCCCGCGCTAGCGGTCTGAGGTGTAGCAATTCGCATGAATTTGTTTTTTGATAAAGTTATGAATTTTGATTGTCCCATAAGCTTGTATACAGGTGGTCTTAGCGCGCAGCCAGTGACACATATCTGTTGTTTGGCGTTTACCCACTTCACCCCTAGCAACAGTTGCCTATTCCTTTGGAGTCATTTACACACAGATTTTTCTTTTGCTTTGCGTACTAATCTTAACTGTCTCCACTCGTTGCCAATAACCTCTTCTCATCCATTGGCCTACCCCTGCAAATGGCTTGGCGACCTTGAATTTTGTAATGGAAGTTCATTCTGATCCTTTTGAGGGCAGGACAGTTCCAGGTCCGGATTGAAATAAGATTTGGATGTGGCTGTGCACTTGTCAAAGTCACAAGTTCCTCGTGATATTATCAGTTCCATAGTTGGTTTGTTGCTCTGTTCTGTGGCTGTCTGGGCATGTCTGTTGCTATTTCACTAGCAGGGTGGGGTATGGAATGTTTCTTGGTTTCGTTGCATAAGTCTGTGTTCAAGAGCCACATTAGTACATGTTCAAAACATCAACGCCCTAAGCGTTTGCCCCATGAACTCCATGAAATGCTTCTTAATGGCTGTGTCATTCATATGCTCACATGCAGTCATATCTGCACTGTGGAAGTGCACTTTCTCTAATGCCTTGCACTTGGTTTCAGCTGTTGTAGCTTTGCAAGTTCTGCGTTCCTTGATTTCTTTGTTGGACTCTTGTTAGTGCCTTTTCAACCTCCTCTGCTATTTGTTGATTTACTAACGTTGTTCCGCAGAAACTAAAATCACTGCTTGCTTTTGTGCTGATGCACTTTGCTAAAATTTTGTGCCTAATGACATCAGGAACTGTGAACTGTGTTTACAGCACAGCAAGCAGTGGAAAGCAAAATGGTGGAGGCAACATTGAGAGACGATAAAGAGAGCAGAATGGGTTATGTAAGAAATGCAAGTTAAAGATATCCCACCACGGCCAACCACAACAACTTTCAGCTGTCATGTTCTGTGCAAGGGACTCGTGCTGCTTCAATGACAGTGAAGATGATTTTAGTGAGGGTTGTTACACTCATCTGCTGGTTATAAGTAGGGGTTTGACTTTCCGGTTGAAACAAAAAAAAAAGAGAGATGAAAGTACGCTGAATTCAGTTTTCGAAATTCAGTTTCAACCGAAAAAGGTAAGTATTCTTGGTATGCAAGGCATAGCTAGCTGGCTATTCAATGTGAGTTACACTAAGTCAAAGTTGAAATGAACTAGTTTGGGAAGCCAGGGGCATGATGTGACGGTGGAATTGTTGGTTATGGAGCACAGTTGTGCGATTCTAAGTATTCCTTTGCTGGCTTACATGCCTCTGCAGACCGGAAAGCATCACCTCCTCGCTGCCTTCTAGTTAAGCACTGTTTGTTCCCGATCATCACTTACTTAGAGCTGTTAATCGGTTAAGTAGGTTTATCAACTGCATGTAGGACACTTGACTGAAAACCGCCCTTGGCCCTCGCGAAGAATATGGGATTGAACGGCAGTTCCATCGCTGTCATCAGCACGCAGACTACGTGATGCCTCGCCGTCGCGCACAGCCCAGCGCGACAACCCAACAACCTAGTTCTTTGAAGCAAACTTCCACTTCCTTTTTTGTCTGCTGGCTGTTTCATTTGTTTAGAGTTGTTCTTTTAATGACGATAGCAATTCCTTCTTCAAGCACATTTGCACGTTAATTACTGGTAAATAAATTTTTCAGGATGAATTAAACACCGAGATAGAATTTAAGTGGCTTTTGACCACACACAACTGCTACATTGTCACCCGAAAAAGTCTGTTTTTAATCGATGAAAATCATATTTTCCGTAAAAAACTGAATCTGGTGTTCTGAAATAAAAATCTAAAAAAGTTTGCTGAATTTTCCAAAAACAAAAACCGATGATTTCTGTCCCTATTTATAAGGTGGTAGAGACATAGCAGGCAGGCACACTGGCCTCCACCCAGAAAAACATCAAGCATGCAGGGCCACGGCACAGATAAATCACACACTAAGCGTTACTAACATGGCAGTGGTGTCTAGATGCAATTCACAAAGTAGTTGCCTCACCACAAAGTAGCTGAAACTTGGTGGTGATGAAAGGTTACGCGAGTCTAGAGGAGGAGCTTGAAAACCATTGAGAGTTACAAAATGCACTGTTTTTTATGTGAAGAAAGCTTTTAAGAACACCTAAGGAAAAGAGTTCTAGGAGAGCGATTCTGTTGCCAGTCTGCATTGTTGGCCTTGATGCAACTTAGGCCTCCCCTTTTAAGCCCTTGATCTTATTGCAGAATGTCTCATTGCAAGATTTGAAGAAAATCATCAGGCAAAAACTTGGCAGTCCTAGAATACTGAGGTCGCACTGGTAGATCCAATAGTTCACCACTTTGTTGCTATCCACGGCATCTGTAGCAGTAGCAATGCGAATGTTCATTGTGTAGATGTGGCAGTATGCAGAAGGTGAACGTGACAGGTGTGGCAACATATGGTCTCATCAAGAGAGTTGTCTGCTCAAATGTCAGCCATGAGCTATTGAAACGCTATGTGTATTTGTTGAGAAAATCAACGTAGGAATGAACTGAGCGAGCTGGAGAGTGGCTATGGGGTACATGTCGGCTGAGAGCAGAGACCAGCTTTGATTTCTAGAAAAATGCATATTTGTTTATTCTTTGTCGCATGCGCAGCTATGGTCACGGTATTTTGTGGCTGAGCTCTCAAGTACATTCGGTAGCTGTCATTAATTCATGCATGCTCCAAGGAATATGAACATTTTCACGGGCTTGCGTAATTTTTGACCGACATGTGGGCGCATCCAGGTACACACCATTAGTTCAGCAATGCACTGTTTTTTACATGATAGGCTCTTTTAGGGAAGGTGTAATAGGCTGTTGGGAAGCAACCGAAAAGCTCCTGGGAGGATAGGAGGTGGGTGTGGTAGATACGTGTACAGATATGTGAGGTGTGCTCATTGATTGCAAGTGAGGAAGCTCCTTAGCAAGAACTGCACAGAGTTGGCAAGAGTGTTAGTTCAGCATGCTCGGGTTAGGCTGAGGGGTTTACTAGTTAGCGCATTGGCAACACAGCTATGGCACGCTGAGGATTCAGTGCCGTTTAGCATCTGCCCAGAAAGATGACCTAAGAGACATAATAAAGCACAGATGTACACCTTCACTTACAAGCTACAGCAGTGAGCATTTCAGTTTCTTTCTGTTTTAATTTGTAGTGAATTTAAAAGTAATGCAACCCCTTGGCTCTTGAAGGTAGCATTGTTTGCTTGATTGCTTGCCATCCTGTGCTGAGTACAGTGCATTTTTCTGAAACCACATTCTCAAAAATTTTGACGAGGACCATCAAAATTTAAACAGATTTCACGCAGCAAATGGCTACTGTTCCAGAAATGCAGTGGCATTTTCTGTGAAGAGCCAGGAGCACAGTCATACAGCCTTGTATTTATTTATTTCAAAATACTGCTGGCCAACATATTTGCCCATGTTTGAGGGGCTATATAGAGGAGAGCAAGAGAACTAAATGTGCTGCAAGAAATGGCAGTTCACGAGGTTTCAGACAAAAAGAGATAAACACTCGTTCACTCAGATACTGGTTATGCAGGCTGTAAAGGTGCATAACAGGACCCTAGTCGTGAATAGTATGGTGTGGTGGATGTGTAATGTCTCGTTAAGGCCGAGTTTAGTCTCACTGATTTGTCATGTTTGTTACATGCTGCGAAAAGTCTTTTCACACTAACTAACCCTTGGCAAAAGAAGTTGAAGTTTGAGAGAAGCGATTCTTTGTGATCTTTTGATGAGTGACTGATTCGATGGGAAAATGTAGGTGCCAAGTGCATAACTTCTGCATTTAAAAAAAAAATACTTAGCCTGTATAGTGTACTAGCTTTCGCAAACTTTGGTTAAGCATTTGCACACCGCTGGCAGGCCTTTTGTTTCACTGGGAATGGGACATTTGCTGGAGCCTATCTCCACACGTACCAAAGTGCAGCTCAGTGGATATCCCTGGCATAGCAGCTGCACGAGTCATGTTGTGTGCACACAGTTTCTGGGTTTGAAGTTGCTGGCTGAGCCTTTCGTTGCCTTTGTGAACAAAATGCACTTCTGAGCTTGAGTGCGTTCGTGCTAACGTGGTTGCTGCTTTCAGTAGGAACCACCTGTCATTCATTGCTTTGTTATTGTACGAATGCTGCCCTGCTTTCTTCCTTGTTGTTGTATCTGTGGTGGTATTTAGTCGAGATCCTTCAACGGTGCAGTAGAAAGCTTTCCGGATTTTTAGTCTTACGAGCATTGTGGGACAAGGCCTTGTGCAGAAGGGTCAGCGTGTAAGCAGCGAAGGCAGAACTGCTGCACCAGTTCTGAATACTTTTCGGTACCTGTTCTTTTCTGTATCTTTTTTTTTTCATCTATGGCACCTTGTCCTGGAAATTGTTTTTCTATAAATCGTTCTGCAGTTGTAGGTCAATTTCGGGGGCCCTGGAATGGAGGGGGAGGGGGTGGGGTTATAGTGGTAATAATGCTCATTGCAATTAATTTTTATGATAGACCTCTGTAAACAATCTGCAAATGGTAGGACACACCAAAAAAGCTGTTTGCCAAACCAGTTTTTTTTTTTTTTTGCTCATTATAATTGTTTTGTCAGCATGCAATATAATCGCAGTGCACAGAATTTCTGCATTGATATGTAATAAACCTACTGGTCAATATGTGCACGCTGAGAAAGCATTCTTTTAATACCACAGATACCATCTGAGGCGCAAATTAATATTCAGACGGGGAGTTGTTAGCCTGGGGACTGCGTGATACGGCGTCAATAAGACATACGGTCAGTGTTTTCTTGTGGCTGGTCTATAACCCATACTTTTCGAGATTGTTTTTAAATCTTGCCATAGACACATTCATTAAAGGCTGAATAAATTAGGCGATATTTAGGCAAAAAACATTGTCCTGAAATAGGTTCATGATATATCTGCTAGTTTCTATGCAGTGCCTTCAGGGATTTTTTTTTTTTTTTGCCGTGGAAAGTTGAATTTATTTGGGGTATCTTCTGAGTCGGAAAAATCTATTTGGGATGTAGATTTTATCTAAAACTGAAGAGCTTTTGTCCTACTTGGGCATTAAGCTGTCTTTGGTTTGTTTCTTTAGTTTTGGTGTATGGTATATAGGCTGGAGATCAGCTAGCTTTAAAAACACTGTGCTTTGTAAGAAGGAAATAAACATATTGTGCATTTTATCTTAAGTTTGTATAATTGGCGTTTATTTTGTATGTATGGACAAAAAGTATTACACATGATCTGCAGGTGTGAACCTTTAATTTTTAACTGTTGACCTCGTGCGGTAATGTCTCTTGGCTTGACTTTAAGTAATGGCTAATGACTCCTTAAAGAACTTGGAGCTCCACGTAGTTTTCTTTATTTTTTCCTTTTTTCTGCTTGCTGTGTCTTGATCACAGGTCTAGACGTTCCCGCAGATCCAGAAGCCGGTCACGAAGCCCCCCACCCCAGCGTTCCAGAGTTCGGTCCCGGTCACCTCCCTTGAGCCCCCCTGCTGCTTACCAAACACACAGGCGGCGAGAGCGCAGCCCCAGCTACGAGACCAAGTTCGCCTCCACGAGCCTTGGCGCCGAGTTGCGCAAGCACCGCAAAGGTCGCGAGCTCGAAAAGAGTCGTCACTCGGCCAGCAGCCGGGTAGCTCCGCCACCTCCGCTGCCACCTCCACCCCTTCCACCCCAGCCGCCCGCCAATGGACCCGCCTTTGCGGACATCCCGCCACCTCCACTCCCTCCGCAACCACCCAGTGACACTGCCCACCCACCACCACCTCCACCCGCAGAAGCCCCACCACTCCCTCCTCTACCCCCTCCTCCACCAACCTCCACAGCACCACCCCCAGCAGAAGTTCCCCCGCCACCTGCCCCGCCCTCTTCTGCACCTTCCAAGCCGTGCACGCCACCTTCTGAAGGCTCCCCCGAGCTGGTCTCTTCGCCCGAGGAGTCAGCAGCAGCAGCAGCACCCCAGCCCTCCGGTGGTGGGGACACCAGTGCCCCACACAGCAACAATGGCATGCTGGAAGAGGAAGAGGAGGGCAGCCTGGAGAGTGGGCGGTCATCTGCCGAGCAGCTGCCTGCCCAGCCGAGCCCTGCACAGCCTGTGGCCGCACCACCCCAGCGCAAGAGCATCAAGGAGCTTCCCATGCCACCTGGCATGAAGGTGGAGGACATGATGTCGCCCGAGGCGGCCGAACGGGAGGAAGGGTCACCTCAGTTGCCACAGCAGCAGCACCATCAAAAGCAGGAACAGGAGCTGCAGAAGCATGAAAGCAGTATGACCACCCAGAAAGCAATGGCTGCTATGGCTTTGTGCAGCACCCAGTCTCAGGCAGCAGCGGCTGCCTCCTCCATGCAGGTGTTCCGCAGGCCGAGGTGAGCGCTGTTGATCTTGTGCTAATTTTTTTTTTCCTTTTTACTTAGCCGAAGTCAAACACACAAATGTGTCGCTGCCTTCACTGCTGTTGTTCTCCGACAGCAGTCTGGAGTTGGGCTAGTTGGTGAATAGTAAACATGGCAGAAAACAGTGCGCAGAGACAGGACAAGAAAGAGACGATGCCTCTACATGCCCTTTTCTGCCATATTTATTTTTCCCTAGTTGCAAACAAAACAAGCTTTCAGGTATTCCATAGCGTAGGGTTGACTGTTCTGGTTCTCCTTATAGATATGCCTTTAGTTGGCTCAGCCAGTAGTCTGCTCTGAAATACCTGTTGCCTTTTTATAGCATTTTACCGGTACAGATAGAAGTCCCTGCATGCAGAAAGCGATTTGTTTTTCATATATTGTAGTTCATCGGCATATCACATTTTCTTGTAGTTGCAAGCATGTGCGGTGGAAACAATTGTTTTTCATTCTTATTGCAGGATTCTGAACAAACCTCCTTCTGACGATGACCGGTTTCCGAACTGGGGTGAGCGCTGTGTGGATGTTTTCGACATTGTGTGCCAAATTGGAGAGGGCACTTACGGTCAAGTGTACAAAGCCAAAGACAAGGACACTGGTAATTTTCTATTTCATCTTTGTCACTTTTTCTTCTTTTTCTGCCATAGAAAGAACTTGTACAACCTTGTTCATTCAAGGTTTGTCAGACTGTGGGAAAATTTTGAATCAAGTGATTTTTTGGATTGTCCTTGAATCCTGGTGGCCATTTCACCGTCCCAGACCAGAAGTGGCTCGTGTTGATGGGCATTATTGTACGTGCTGCCTGATGCCATTTTAATAAATGTTCTGTCAAGAGTAGTAAACTAAAAAAATGTGAGTACCCAATGCCTGTCAATAAGCAAATGACCCAGTATTTCTAAATATTTATGAACTTAATCATTTATAATGTAGCATTTTTCTCCAAAGCACATGCGCTGCATGAATGGCATGTTCGTGGATAGACGCTGCTCTGCTCCGGTATCGACATGTTCCATGATCTGTGCATTAGGAGCACAGGTGAAGTTTCCTTGCACTGGGCGACATAGTTCATCGCTGCTTTACTAGAGACCCCCCCTTCAGCCTCATACACGATGATAGGTATGCACAAATCAAGACGTTTGCGGTATACCGCTATGTCATAAGCGGCCACCAAATATATGCGGTTTAATGAAAGCCGAGTCTGGAATTTCTCGCATCTACATCCCAAGTAGAACTTCGCTTAAGCAAGTAAACCTTACCGAGTTTTAGTGTATTTATTCGGCAGCGGCACAGTAGTGCCTTGATAGATTAGTAATGACAGCATGCAGGACAGCGAGGTGCTTCATTACTTTATAGTGGTGCCCCTTTCTTAAAGGGGCTCTGAAACGCCTTTCAAGGAGAGCACATCAACTCACTTAATCACTACATTGTGTTGCCATGGAAACCTGAGCCAAATACACTTCTACACGCAGCAGAGAACCCACAATCACGCGTGACAGTTGGCGAGCCCTTCTCGACCGCTTTTTCAGGCTCACACTCTTCTCCATTGCTCGCACCTGAGTATACAAGTTGAGAGGTGGCTATTGTTTAGATTCTTTCAGACGTCAGGCAGCTACCATGGCCACGGCCAATAAGTCGCCTAGCTCCAGCGGGTCAGGAAGCTCCGCCCACAGAAGTCCTCCGCCGGCCTTCCAGCATGCTAAAAGTGACGAGAGGAGATGGAAAGGTGCTAAGGCACTGAAATTCAAATTTTGACTTCAGATAGTTCAGCTTCTACAAAACTCATTAAAAAAATTCTTGCTGGACAATATTCGCGAAGCAGCGCTATTTAACATCCCATGCATACCGCAGCTTATTAGAGCCCCTTTCAAAGCCCCTTTAATCTTTGGGAATGTAAAATTGCTACCTTATATTGAGTAAGTGCCCCCCCCCCCTGCGTTATGGTCCCCTGAGACAGATAAGGAATGTATGTTCTCAATGAAAGAAAAGGACCGACAAATCCACTCACTTGTGCAGAGTGCTAACGTCTGAGACAGAGTTATGGTGCCACGACTAGCGTGTAGTCATATGCCCCGAATAAGAAAGCTTGGGTAGTTAGATGACATTAGCATTCATGGAAAAAGGTGTTTCATTTTCCTCTGTATTAAGGATGGTTGGAAGAAAATTTTGTTGTTGCGTGGTTCTAGTGTGTCTCTAACTCGCTCACAGATGGGCGGACAGGCAGCTCGCTCGCGAGTGATAAGAAATTTCGACTCTCCGAAAAAAAATCTGTTCGAACTTTTTCTCCCATGTAATGAGCCCTCCCCTCAAATTGAATTCAACTTTTCTGGAAAAAATGTGGGTTCACTACGCGAGTATATACAGTGATACACTATGGCTGTGTTATTGAGGACGCCTTTTGTAGGCAGCATAGGTGGAATAATGCTTGTTTTAAAATTTCACAATAAGCTTCCACTTGTTTCATGATGGTAGCAACCTCGTGTGAGCTAGGCTCTTGTTTCTTGATGGTGTAAAGGAATAAATAAGAGATGCGAAAGAAATTGCTTTCCGGCGTTTGAAAACAGCCGGCGTGAAGGCGGAGCAAAAGGCGGTTGACACACGACAAAAGTAGAGACGAAATTTGCTGTGTTTAGCACTGTAGGTAAGCACAATCCAGGAGTCGTCTGCAATTTCTTTTGCACTTGTGCAGGAAACGAGCTAGAAAAGTTTGCCAGTCACTGTCACTTGAGTTAACTAATTATAAGGTGCGCCTTTATGTGTTGCTTCGTGCACTGAACTTTATTAACCACCTGTTATTTAAATATGACTATGGATTTCTAGTCATGTACATACAAGCTAAAACAATGAGGGTTGTTTTTATCGTTGCACTGTTTTGTAAACAGTGGACAGAATATATGCATTGGATGTAAGGCCCCTATGACACAATTCTCACTCGATTTCATTTGATTCTTATCATCTGTCCATGTTGCTGACTGATTCTAATCACAGCGAGGGCATTAGGCTATTACGAAATGAAAAAAGAATCGGAATGAAATGAAATTTGATTGATGTTGTATCGCCGACCCCTCTTTCCGTGAATAATAAAGTACCTTATTACCATGCATGCTTGCTGTGATAAAGCTTGTCATTACAGGCGCAGTCAGGGACAAAACCCTTTGCATTTGAAATGTGCACGTTGGTAGTTTGGTCAGCGATGTTTTCTTTAATAAAAGGCGCATCATATTTTTTTAGATAGGTCCTAGTTTAGGCAAATCGTCTTTTCAGAAATACAGCAAAAGCTCGTTAATTCGACACTGATGGGACCATGAAAAATTGTCGAATTATTCGAATGTCGAAATATCGAATGAACAACAAAAAATATGAAATTTGCCCCAACATGACATACCTTTATTCGGCAAAGGAGTTTGTTATTGTCGTCTGCTTTTTCGGGCGAATTTGAGCGGCTACAACAGCTGCCAGATGCTCTGCGGCACGCGAACCATCAGGAATTTGTTCACAGAAGTCCTCCAGCACGGACAAGGCTTCTGCGGCTTCTTTCACTGTGCGCTTCGGCGTTTGGGGCTGGTGCTCACAATCGCCACTGTCGGTGCCTGAATGATTTCGTCCTCGGTCAGCTGACCGGTAGTGGCGACACCATCATCGATGGACACGTAATCAGCGAGCCGCATGGCAGAAGGCAAGACGTTGTCGAAACAGCTGTCGTCTTCTGTGGTTGCGGTTGCGTCAGCTGCTTCGGTCGGCAGTTCCCCTACACAGCAGTTCTGTTGCACAAAACCACTGTGCCGAAAGCAGTTGGCAATATCTGCTGTAGGCGTGTTGGCCCATTCATGCGCCAGAATGTTCAAAGCACTACGCACTTGAAAGCAGCACAGTAAACACGCTGGCAAAGCACGCAATAACCAGGAAAGGCGCCTTAGGGTTAAATAACCGCGATTGTAGCAGCAAGAAACACGTGGCAACGACGAGACATGCTGAAGATAGGGTTAACACGATGACTGAAACACGACTGCAAAAGGCAACGAAGCACAAACAAAGACACCAGGCTTTTCGGCCGCTGCTAACCTTGCTTCCCTCGCCCTCTCTCGCACTGCTGATGACGACCTTACGGATGGCCTACGCTGCATTATTTATTTTTTTTTCAGCTTTACAGTAGCGCCGCTCTTGGTGGGCTGTGGAACTAGGTCGAATTAAACAATGCGCGGTAAAACTTGTCCAAATTAACGAGAGTTTGGCTCCATATACTCCTATGTATAATTGTAGGGACCATGCTTGCAGGTCGAATTATCCGATTTTCCAAATTAACGGGGGTCGAATTAACGAGCTTTCACTGTATAGGCTCATTTCCTGGTAAGAACCGTGCTGTCATGATCCAGCAGGCATTCTACTACAACTTTGTGTTCTCATGCGCTCTCTGTATTGCCAGAACCAGAAAAATTGCTGAGTAGCATTTAGTGACTCTTTTATTTTGTTCGAGGGCAAATATTGCAACGGGACGACGGTCCCGCCCACAGGAAAGCACACAGAGTCTGAGAGCCGAAGGAACCCCACCAGTGGCCCCCAATCTTTATCCTCGTCTGCGAGCGCTCCCCGCGCCTCATGTTTATCCGCGCAGGGCACTTGGTCGGCATACGCCGTGCCCTGGGCATTTATGCCTCTAACAATATTCATGTTAACGGCACTCCTAAGGTATATTTTTATAAACTATTACATCACCTGAATGTTTCAGCAAAGTGAGCGCAAAGAAGCAAATGACATGGTTCTGTGTGTATCGATCCTAATCAGAGTAGTTTTCGATCCTATTTATACTCATCAATTTTGTGAAAATCCGCAATACCAGCAGCACTATATAGAGTAGTGGGGCTCGAAACAATGGTCAAAGTTAAGAACAGGTTTTCAAGCAAAAGAAGGTACCGTACTTGCGTAATGAACCCACTTTTTTCCAGAAAAGTTGACATCAGTTTGTGGGAGGGTTCATTACACGGGAAAAAAGTTTCAACCGATTTTTTTTGGAAGGGTCGAAATTTCATATCATACCTCCGTCTGTCTTGACGTCATCATTAAACGCACATGGTCAGAGGCGTTTGTGCCGCTGGTGTTTAGCATCGTTCACTTTGACATGATCCGACAATTTCGTGGTAGCCGGCGGCACTGACCGATTGCTGCTAGATAACGTGAACATGTTGGGCATCGGCCCTGAAGATATATATATAGGCATATAGGTTTAAATTGAGTGCCGCTCTTAAAGGGGCCCTGCAACGTAGAAAAAGCGTGAGGTCTTTTTTCTTTGTATGCAGAGTAAGGGACATTGTGGCGCCTGAACGCCCAAAGAGATCACTGAATTCGTAATATTTATTATTTTAATCTTTTCCAAGCCTATGTTGTCGCGACGCAGTAGCCATTTTCGGCAGCGGAAATAGGTACCAAAACGATTTGGCGCTGCCTTTCTGATTGGTTGAGCATCCACTTTGAATATTGTCCCTTTATACTTACGAAATGGATCCAAAATATTATGTCTCTGAATACTGAAAGCTTTTCGCATGACACAAAAACTGGAAAGAAGCAGTGAAAGCGAATGAAAACTAATAAGATTAACGCTAGGGACGACACTTTCCATTCCGCTTCGTGCCTTCATGAAGGCGAGCACTTTATCTTGTAACTTTGGTTCAAACCACACCAACAAGGCAACAAAAAAAAAAGTAAAAGGAAAGCCAGTCCAGGCACCTTGCCCTAAAATGTGAACAGAAAGGCTGGACAAGAGACTGGAGGCGAGGTTGGGGGAGGGGACAGTCCATGTCCACAGCCTCCAATCCTACCAACAAAAAAACATTGGGGGGGGGCTTCTTTTGTTGTTACTTGTGGGGCTGTGGGCTGCCGCCACAAAGCAGAAATTGCATGCAAGCTGCCCCTGGGTGTGCACTAGGCACAGTTCTGATTGGTAGAGCCCAATGTCAGTACTGAGCGAGTGAAACGCGTATTCTTCTGATCTTTTTAATTTTTAAAGTGGATAACTTTCATTTAAATGCTCCGATTTCAATAATTCTTTTCGTGCAGGTCTCTGGAACTCGTGATGGATCCATCTAATGATATTAATCGGTACTGAGGAAATTATCCTGTTGCCCATTTAAGGGGGGAAGTAGGTGGGGTCAGATCGCAAAATAAGTACGTTTATTGGCATCTACAACACTCTTTCTATGTTGTACTGAAATGTTCCACCCAAAAACAAATTCTAAGCGCTGCAAGTAAACATATCTGTCGGCATCTACACATAGACAATGTGTGCTAGTTTAGAACTTTCAGGCTTGTTTTCTCGAAAGTTTGTTTTGAGCTTATCATCTTGCTCATGGAAAGCATAGCACAGCAATGGGTGCATGGATTTTTATCCTGCTTGTTTTGTTGTAATTGCTGAAGTGTGGTTTGCATCGAGACAGTCTCAGATTTACCGTTTAGGCTCCAATGTTTTTATTTCATCGTAAATGAACTATGATACATTCTAAACATAAAAAGAAGGTGTGTACTGTGTCCTTTAAAAAGAACAGATAAATTTCTTTAAAATTACAACTCTTGATTTACACCTCACTTGCAAATATCAAAAGCCTATACAGACTCGTAGCCCATTTTGTTGTGCTAGGCTTTCCACAAGCAAGCAACATGTGAACAACTTGTAACCAATGGTAAAACAAAACCTACCGAAGATGTCATTGTGAAACTTTATATCTTACTGTTTGCTGCCAAATTTTGTCGCTCTAATTCGAAAAAATAGAAAAGGTCACCTTCGATCCCCTCTTAAATAGCTGCTGTAGAGAAGGTTGCAAACTTTTGTGGGCACTTATGCAGTACTTTCCTCATAGTTTTTGCCATTGATGGCTAGCAATGCCTGCTTTGTCTTGTCTCACTGTGCCAAGAAATTCTCATTGTATCAGCTTGATAGGATTTAGTGAAACGAACAATAGTTCTCCTCTTCTGTACAGGTATAACTAACACCCCTGTCACATTGGCAATCTCTGTGCCCATTGAGTCAATGGCCATCTAATTTCTCTATGGTGCATCTGGATATACTGCTTCCACATGGCCAATTTCAGTTATCATTACTCGAGTAGCGAGCATGCAGTCGGACAGATGGCGGTAGCAACACTGAGTAAATTTCTAAGTGGGACTAAAAAAATGTGTATGGCATTAAGCTTTGTGCACCAGGTAGTGCAAGACACCAGAGCTGGTACATCAGTGCATCCTGTGATGTGTGATTGATTTGTGATGTGGTTCCACTTGCAGGGGAGCTGGTGGCACTGAAGAAAGTGCGGTTGGAGAATGAGAAAGAAGGGTTCCCCATCACAGCTGTGCGAGAGATCAAGATCTTGCGTCAGCTCAATCACCCAAGCATTGTCAACCTCAAGGAGATTGTCACCGACAAGCAGGATGCCTTGGACTTTAAGAAGGACAAAGGTAGGCACTGTTTGTGTAGGTGAGATTTGTTAGCAGTACTTTATTCAAGTCTGCATGAGTGTATTTGGATGGTGTGAAATGTAGCTCTGATGCCCGAGTCCATTTGATAGCTTGTGGCCCTGTAAGTTTCAACCACGCATGCACACTTTTATGAGCAATAAATGAACAGTTGTGATGTGCTACTAGCCAGAGGTCGATTGCTTGCTGCTGCTTGTTGTGCTTCTTGGTTTCGGACTTGTAGTCAGGGGGACTGCTAGTTATTACCAGGAAAGTGAGTGACCAGCCAGTGAAGTGCTGGCACCATGTGTACATATGTGTTCTAGGAAACCATGTTTGCTGTTTGCATGTATATGTGCACACTATAACAGTATACATAGCAGTATACTGTTGGGTAAAGTGTACCACTGTAAAAGTCTGCAACGCTGATGAGAAAGCCAGCACGGTGTATGAGAACCTAAAATACTAAGTGAAATGATTATCATGCAAATTATGTTCACTTGGTAATGGTAACTATGGCCAGTTCACTTTGACTGGCAGTGTTGGGAAGGGTTACGATTTGGCTGAGCTTAAGTACATGAAAATTATATTGGTAATTGAATGCAGGCGCCTGGCCGGGGTACCATCTAGCTAGAAAGTCCGAAACTCAAGCCGCGAAGCGGTATATTAGTAAACACTAACTACATTTTACTTGCACTAACAAGCAGTAAAAGCAGCAGTGGGGACCACTTGATCCCGGTGTGTTGCATGGAAAAGTTGCTCTGTGTAATTACAGTAAAACCTTGCTGATATGTTCCTGGCTCATACGCTCAAAATCTTGGGCAGTAATAATGTCCCATAGAGGGACACTATTTTTTTTTCCATGTACCATATCTATACGATTGTAAGTCTACCTATTTTTTTAAATTTCAAAAATCCGAAGTGAGGGGTTCAACTTACAATCAAAACGAAAACATCGCACTATAGGTAAAGGCGAGACAAACGAGATATCAGGCATGCTACAGCATGGTTGCATTTTTGCAGCGTGGCTCCGTCGCATCGCTCTTGGTGCTGGCCTTGAGCAGCTGCTATGTCAGCGCGCAGAACTGGCATCCCCCCTGCACGCACGGGCGGCGGCTGATGACGGCTATTGATGAACAGCACACTGGCACCCCACAGTTGGCTGCTGACTGCAGTTGCTGATAAGCGGCGGCAGCCCGATAACGCAATCGCGTTCTAATGGGTTCTAAGGGAAGCTCAAGCGTCAAACAAGTCCTCTTTTTACTTTCAAATACGCGCTCGGTGCTCAAGGGAGCATTGATAGTTGATGGAAGGGCCGCTGTTCCGCACTATAAGTAAAGGGGAGACAAACGAGATATCGGGCATGCTACAGTGTGGTTGAATTTTGTAGCGATAGCTACATTACAGTAGCATTTAGAGCCTACAGCGTGGCGACCATGTGGTGCGGCACCGTGGCTGATACGTGGTTGGTCACGTGACCAAGTTCCACTCGGCCATCTGTAGCTATTGCGTCACTCCAGGTTTAACCAAAGCTAAACCACCGCCAATTTTTTGCTATGCGGCTACGTCACATTGCTCTTGGTGCTGGCCTTGAGCAGCTGCTATGTCAACGCGCAGAACTGGCGTACCCTTTCTACGCACGCGGGCGGCGGCCAATGGCGGCTATCGATAAACAGCAAACTGGCACCCCACACGTGGCTGCTGACTGCAGTTGCCGATAAGCGGCGGCGGTCCGATAACACAATCGCGTTCTACCGGAAGTCCAAGCGTCCAACTAGTTTTCTTTTTTACTTTCAAATGCGCGCTCGGCGCTCAAGGGAGTGTTGATAGTTGATGGAAGGGCCGCTGTTCCAATCGAGGCAGCACCCCCACTCGGAACGGCAGCGGTGCAGGGGAGCGTCGATAGCTGACGGAAGAGCCGACGCCATTCATGCGTAGTTTCTCTTTGGTTCTGACGCATTTGACTACTGCCGGCCGCGTTTCACAAGTTTTTAATGTAGTGCTTCGTCAGTCATCATTTGTGCTCCAGGTCCGGCAAGCGACCGGCGCTCTTTCACGGCTGCATTCAAGATGGCTGCAATTTTTTACGCCGAAGGAACGAACAGCCTTGCGCCGGGCCTCAAGTTAGACGTTCGCAACAGGTGATACAGGCGTGGCAGCTGCAGCGAGGAAAATTTTCAGCTGTTCCACGCGATGTCATGATGTGGCTCTTTGCGAAGTGCGGGATTTCGTTGGACGACATTAGAGCGACGTGCTGTGGGACTGCAGCAGTGATCACGACAGCAGCGCTAGTGAGGACGATGGCGCAAGTGTGGACGAGTATTCCAGTGACTAATACGTTTTCGTTTTGGAATGTGTCCACGGGCGCTCCGGCGTGTGGCAGCCGATAGCCACTGGCGATTAGCGGAGGCCACAGGATAGTGCTATCGCGTTCAATTATTAAAAACCAAGTGTGAACAACCTCCAAGTTTTTTTTTTTCCCCTTTTTTTTCAGAAATGTGATGTGGGGGGGTTGACTTACATTCGAGTTGGCTTACAATCGTGTAAATACGGTAATATCTTTTTGGATAACAGATTTCCCGGCTACTTCGTTAAAAATTTTGACTAACTTTGGACGAAGCATCCAGGATATGCAGCGATGCTTTTCACAGAGGGGCCCGGGTCTGGTGTCAACTGCCGTGGTGGCTTTCCCAAAGTGCATTGTTGCAAGGGGGCCAAGCACCTGAAAACTATGAGGAAATGATCCCGGCTACTTTTGCCACTGCCTTGGACAGACCGGAGGTGTTGTGAAGTTTCCCAAGGGCAACGCAATTCCGCAAGCACTAGAACTGTTTTCTTTCTTCTTTTTTTGGCACGGTTAATAAGTAAAACTATCAATAAATGCTTTTGTGCCTCATTCAGCAGTTGTATGTTTTAAAACGGGCGAATTGGGTTGTATATTTTCCCAGATGATACATTTCTACCAGATTTTTTTTTACCATATCGAGTTTCTACTGTACTTCTTTAGCGCAATAAGAAGGCACAAAAGATTTTTTTCATCTTGTCACCAGTGTAGAAAAATGAGATGCCTGCCAAATCAGGTACTTGAATAGGGTCGCATTGCACATTTCATTGTGCACAGATGTGTGTTGCATCCCTTCTTCTGTCCACAAGCAATCACGTTTGCCGTGGAGTGAAAGTTTGTGCTGTAATGTGGCAGATGGCTTTGTCGTTTGCTACAAAGGATACCTTGGTATCTATGTGGCTGCAGGAGCATTCTACCTGGTGTTTGAGTACATGGACCATGACCTGATGGGCCTGCTGGAGTCTGGCCTGGTGGACTTCAATGAGCACCACGTGGCCTCCTTCATGCGTCAGCTACTGGATGGGCTCAGCTATTGCCACCGCCGGAACTTCCTGCACCGGGACATCAAGTGTTCCAACATCCTCATGAACAACAGGTGTGACAATGGGCAACATGTGACTTCACTGCTAGTCCTGTTTGGTAACTGATGTGGCTTGGCTTTCTTCAGCTGTCAGTATGTGTGCTATCAGATCGCATGTAATGGCTTGCTGCTTAGAAAACAGCCATGCAAAGAGAATTATTGCTTAAAGTTAATTCCTGGAGCATACTGAATTGTAGCTTTAGTTGAGAGACCACTCACCATGTGAGTTCGCCACACTGAATTGTGCTCCGTATGACTAGCTTGCCTGTTTGAATGCTAAGTTGAGTGGCACCATGCCGCTCGTCAAGTGGTCCGTTGGCAACTTGTTCCGTTTTCTGGACCCACATTCTTAAGCCACATTCTGCTTCTTACTGCTGTTGGCGCTGCTTAATGAAGCAACAGAAGTTGCTCCATTTTTGTCGCTACTTGGTGCTTGTTGGGTGCCTTGTTAAAAGTAAGTTGAAGAGGAATTAAGCATGTACGTCCTTGGTAATTCAAGTATTAATTTATTTATTTAAAAAACAATACTCCAAATCTTTCTTAGGTCCAAGCAGGGAGGGCGCAAATATATAATCATCTAAATCAATACAACGGCAAGTAGTTATCAGAAAAACAAACACAACGAAATAAGTTGGTAGAATATACCAAATATAATATCTAAGATTCATCATGCAGTGCATTACCAAAGGCTACAGCCAGTATCACACTCATAGGTAGGGCATTCCACTCTGTAATAGTAAAAATGAAGATAGACTTGAGGGAAAATGCCTTCAAGTTATATTCTCAGCCATGGTGACACGTACTTGTTTGGGTGAACAAAGCAGGCCAGATATTATCGACTTCTGTCTGCCGGCAGTGGTTTTTGTAACAAAACTTCCTCGGTTCATTATTCGAAGGTTGAACAGCATACTGAAAGGAGCTTCTGCTACTTTTTCATTACATCTGTTCAATTAGAGGTTGTAGGTTATTATGAACCATTCAGCAAGTGATTTATTGATTAGGACGGGAGTTAATGGACCAATAGTTGCAGGCATCAAGCTCGTGTTTTTACTGTGGATAATAGCATTCGTGCTGGAGCTGTGGGAGTGTGGCAGAGATTTAAGCTGAAGAAATAGGTTGTGCAAATGTTGAAACATTGAAATTTTGAATAGAATAATGCAGTATTCAGATCAGCTTTGAAAGGAGTAGCATTCAGCTACTTGAATATTTCTGAATTATTCTGAAGGTTAGTGGTACTGGAAAGGACATCTTCTTTCTTGTGGAGAGTAGCATTCAGCTACTTGAATATTTCTGAATTATTCTGAAGGTTAGTGGTACTGGAAAGCACATCTTCATTCTTGTGGAGAGAAATGAAATCCCCTCTCTAAAGAACTGATATGCATGTGTAAAAACTCTGTGGTTTATTCCAGAACTTGAGCAGCTTTTGCATGCTGTGCATTTAACATTTTTCAGCGCTAACACCCTAATGCTAAACATAAACACATAGATGTTGATTGCAAAATGAGGAAAAAAAATGTTTGGCTGTTCTGCAGGGGTCTTGTTGACTGTGGGAACCAAAGGACAAGAGAAGTGCTTATTGAAAATATAGCACAGGCAGCGTGTGTAGGTTGTCGGCTTTACGATTACCTTTTTTTTTCTTCTTCTTTGGTTGGCGGTAAGAATATTTTCGTTTTGGCATGATCCACCCTGACCAGGTGAAACTTTTCTCAAACCTTTTACTTTGCTGATGCATAATTTTTCTCTTTAGGTGGAGGTGAGAGTAAAAAAATGCCAATTTTTATTTAAAAAATCAGATCTGTGTCTTTGATTGTTTTAAGCAACCTGGATATTTCTATCACATTTAAAAAAAAACCACAGCCAGAAATGGTCAGGAAATATTTAAAAACTCGGTTAATGCACTCTTGGTGGCTATGAGGGGAGCGAATCGGGCTCATTTTTAAGCGCACAATGCGTCAAATCACAGCATTGCACGCCAGTTGGGCTTATGCAAGCCGATAGGCCTGTGCTTTTTCTCCCCAAGGCTGGCTTTGCCGCTTCACACTCCTAGGAAGTAATAATAAAAATAAATTTTCACTGCCAAAAGCAACCGCTTTCACTTGACCTTTAAGTGGGGAGGCTACCCTTGAGCACCAAGCTTTTGTAGCGATAGCTACGTAAAGGTAGCATTTCGGGCCTTCAGCGTGGCGGCGCCGCCATGCTGTCATGTGGTTGGTCATGTGGTGCAAAGCAGCTGCCGGCGGCGCGGCGCCGTCGCTGATCACATCGTTCGTCACGTTGTTGGTCATGTGACCAAGTTCCACTGAGCCAGCTGTAGCTATCGCGTCACTCCAGGTTTAACCAGAGCTCACCCACCGCAAATTTTTTATTTCTTGAGATACCCGCGCAGAACAGTTCTCGCAACGGCGTGTTCGCTCTCCCGTCTAGATTGTGTCCCAATCCTTGTGTTCATTGGCGACATGCCAAGGGCAGCACAGCCAGGCCAAGCTCGTGAAAGCGGTCGCCGCCCGTCGTATGTGCACGTGCCGTGTGGCGAAATTTAGTTACGAGGAGCTTTAGAATGTGTGCAATATACAGCTGACCCCTTCCTCCAGCTTACTGGCAATAAGTTCGTAATTTTTTCGGTGAAATTTGATTTTCCGGGCTGCCTGATTTTTTCAGTAGTTTTCGCGGTCCCTAGAGGGTCCGGCAGCAACAAGGCCCTTCTAAATTTCTTTGCTAAAAAATTTTAGCACAGGACTGAATTTAGTTACTAATCAGACATTCACTAATTAACCAAACATTAATTATTACAAATTGCAAGCACAGTATCTTCAATAAATGGGCTTTCTTTGCCCTCAAAAATTTATTTACGAACAGGATAAAAAGAAAACCACAGGGAAATCCAATGAGTGGTTTCTGAGATGATGCTGGAATGAGCAGCCATACAAGGCAAAAAAAAAAAATTCCGCACATCAACTCAAATTTTGTTGCCAGTCGAAGTTTGGTGCCTTCTTTCAGCCCACAAGGTGCTGGAGAGCAGGTCGCCTAGCACATCCATTTGCACAAGGCAAAATTTCCCACCTTTAGTTGTAGCGCTGGCGGGTCTGGGATTGGGCGTCGTGGCTTGAAACTTTCTGTGTGTGGCTGGCATGGCGCCAAGTTGATCCTGGATGGCAGCACGTTATGCCTTCGCCGCTTCTATGACTTCAGGTGTCAAGAAATGTGTTTTCAAGCGAACGGTGGACAACACGTTCTCACCGTTGTTAGGAGATGCAGAACCGGAGCTGAAGGCTCTGATCGCCGATGTTGATGGGCTCTGGTCACCAGGCGCACTTGAAACCACGCATTCTTGTGCCAATGCAGCAGAATGTGGTACGTCGCTGAATGCGGCGATGCATTCATCTTGTACCGTTGTAGCAGGTCCTATGACACTGGAAATGTCGATGCCATCGGCGGCGGCGCGCTCACCATGCATACGGACCTCGTAGAACGCTTCCGTGCACTGAACGCGTGACTTCTAGAATTTAATTCTTGGCATTGTGACTGACCACTCTACGATCGACGAGCTGCACGGAACTGTTCAAAGGGCTCGGCGGCAGACAGTAAAGACTGCGATCGCAAAAATGGCGAAAGGTGAACACATCACACAAAGGAGGAGAGCAAGAAGCTGGAGCAGATGACACTCAGGGGGCAGCCGGCGGAGACCGTTGTGTCAGCACGCGCAGCAACAATTAGCAGCCGCCCAATCCCCCACCTGCTCGAGGAGCGCTCGCTTGGTCCAATCGTAGCCCCCTGATTTCAGACGCAGGAAACTCTAAAGCCGCCGCGACACCCCCCAATCAAAAGCTAGCCATGCCTCGAGCACGCTTCCGATAGCAAAGAAAAGCACTAGAATTCCCCCAAAAAGCAATACCAAAATGGCGGCTCTCGGTTCAGCGATAGAGGAATGGCGCACGCGCGTAATCAGAGCATTTTTGGTGCTTGCTCATGACTCAGGGGCTGCCACAGTTTGTTATATATTTAATTTCTAATATTTTCACGACGAATTAGACTGATAATTACATAAAAGGTAATTTGTAACATATACAACCGGAATATGTACGTTTCCAAAAATTGACTTTTTCGCGATTTTTCGGTTTTCAAAAGCCGCGTCCCCCCCCTAAATCACGTGGTGCGATTTCGGCCACGTAATTGGCTACTAGTGCGCAAAGCAGCCATAATTTGTCCACTGTTTCGGTGATGTGCAGCTCTTGGTACGCAGTCCTTAAGCTTTTGCGAAAATTTCTACTTCTCATTTTCCTTCCTTTTTACTATTATTTGAATAAAAAACCACTAACATTTCAAAAGATGCCGAAAAGAAACTGAACTTCTGTTGTCAAAAGTTTCCGATGAAGCACGAATTAAGGGAACTCGCCACAAAGTAAAGTGGCGTGCAATGGAGTCGTCCACGGCAGCTAAGCCTAACTTCAGCAGAGGCGATGCTTCAGAGTCTGCTGGGCATTCTAGCTTCTTTGAAAGCGTTTACAAATTCGTCACAATATCAGAAAATGAGATAAGGATCTTCGAAAATGAGGGTAGGAATGATGACGAGTCACTAAGATGCGGTGTGATGGCGAGTCACGGTGTGGCTTGCCCAGAGTAGGGATGGTGCAAACTTTATATCCACGTGTTGGCCGCAAAATCGAAAAAACTGTCGCCGTTTCTGGAATTCAGCTGCAACAGTGATGCATGCCACACATCTGCTGCCACATCAACATATTCGTCACAGTCTGCAACCTGCGCAAGTGACTAGTGGTGCAGCACATCCTTGTGCCATCGGAAGACCGCTTTACTGTTAACAATAAAGCTGTGGTTGCAGCGCACACTATTGGAGCTAGACACAACCAACTCATTTGATTTTGTGCAATTCTTTCAAATTTTGCAATGATTATCACAAGAAATGAATTTCTGGCATGTCAACAAAGCAGACAGCAGAAGGAAGCTCTCTTGCCACCGCCTAGCCAAGGAAGCCCGTCTTGAGGATGCTACTCGTATATAAGGACTGTCACGGAAAACATATGTGGAGCGAGCGAGTTCCAAAGCTGTGTGCTGTACCAGGGTACCCTGGCCTGCATTTTATCCAATTTTCATTCAGATAGTGCAGCTGCAACAGTAGATAACAACTTTTATAGGCTTCAGTCGTGTTTTTGTCAACATCTTATTTTAGGCCAAACATGATTTTTGTGCACAAAATTTTATGTGCTTACTCTAGTTTATTCGAGACCAAATTTGGTGTGCATAATATCTGACATGTGTAGACTACAAATATGTAGACTTTGACGCAATCGAAAATATTTTTAGAGTTGAAAAATCTTCAGCCATCAGCCGCTGAAAACGAAGCACGAGATATGAATTTGTCTCAAAATTGAGACTGCCAAGGGAATGACATTATATTGCTTAGTTGTACTCATTGGCGTGTTGGAAACAAGAAAAACCATTTCGCACTGCTCTGTCATTCTTACTGCCATGTCCAGTAGCTAGCTGCATGAGCATGCATAATTTCTCACTTATGCATGGCACTTAGAACATAGAGGCATCAAGCTATGTTAGAACTAAAAAGGGATTGGGAAAGAGGAGGTCAAGCTCTATAAGTGGTACAATTTTTATTCACCTAGCATTCATATTTTTAAAAAATTCCCAGTACAGTCAAGCCCGCTTATAACGAACATGAGCGTCACGCGGCATCCGTTCGTTATATCCTGAAGTTCGTAGTAAGTGGACCACAGCTTTAAAGACAGTTGCTTATCAAAACAAAATTTTTTTCTTTGCGAAAAAGTTTGCGATGCATTGACAAGTTGTCTGAGGCCCTCTATGTAGCTCATTGCTACAGGCGCACTTATGGGCGCTGGCTCTGAAGTTTCATCCTCATCTGATTCCTCCGCGTCACTCTTGTCCTGCACTTCAGAACGATGCCCTCGTCCGTGCACGGTTCCGCGGTGTCGGCGTCGTCGACAGAAATAAAATCATTACAAACAATGTCATGACCCCCCCCCATGTCGGAGTCGACGACGCGCTGCCACAAATCGCCGCCGGGCTGGTCATCTTCCGAAGCATCAGGCTCGGCATCGACGAAGCCGGCCTTGCGGAAGCAGTTCCATTCGCCAGTGGTCGTCACCTCTGCCTAGGCCGCTTTCATCATCTCTACTGCTGAATACAATGGAAATGGGCACGGTGTTCCCGTCCACCATCCCGAATTACGAGGGCCCGAGATTTGAATGAAGCCAACGAAACGTCCGCACCGCAGCAAGAGTGACAAAAGCACGCGATGGGGTAGACATGCAACGTGCACAGGCGGCAATCAAGCTAAAGACACAAACGCACAGCGCCAGCAGAGAGACCAATGAGGGGTGTCCATGAGCGTCAGTGCAGCCACCTCTTGGCTCCCACGGAAGGCCTGCTTCAAGGAGCGCGGCCTCCGTGATCGGCGGTGGGGCGGCGCGCTTGACCGCGGAGGCCAAACGCGGATTTGCAAGAGAGTGAGGAGAAAGGAGTGGAGTTGCGAGGAGGGGCGGGAGGGTGATCTTGGAAGGCGCGTCGGCGGGGAAAGGGTAGCTTGCTTGAGAGAGGCACGAAATGGGGCGGCCGCCAAGCAGTTCGCCAGCGATGAGACTCGGGAAAACATACCGCGCTCCGGGCGCACAAAGGGGTCGGAGGCAGGTCATCGCGCATCACGGCGCTGGGTTTACACCGTCCGTTCGCGGTAACCGATCAGCAGGGCTTTAATGACATTTGTTATGCGTGTGATTTTGTGCCGTTCAAACAGTGTATATTTTGACGGTCGCGTAGGTCTCGTTCGTTATAAGCGAAAGTTCGTCTTGAGTGGGGCCGTTATATGTGGGCTCGACTGTCACATCTTTCTTTAATGCGGTTGCTACACTTGCCTTAGCCACATCCGAGCTGCACACAAGGTTGTCAGATCCAAAAGCATGTGGAAAAAAGGCTGTTTTTGTGAAATTTTCATATTTCTCCTTGCAAGGGTCCTCTCCACGCACAGGTGAAGCCATGATGCTGAGCGAATGCCGTAACTTCGTGGGTATTGCCATATGAGTTGTGTGTAGTGCCGGCATATACTCATGGAGTACTCCTGTTTTATCTGAAGTGCATGTAAATGCATGTTAAGCGCAGTGAATGTGCTTGAAACTTAGAGTTATGTTTTCTGGGAGCAAATGAATAGTGTCCGTAGCTGTTTTTTGTTTTGTTTTGTGTTTTAAAGTTGAACCTGTGAATTTCCCAATCACGCACTTCCAAAACGTGCTTCAGGTTAGGAAGATATTCTGTACAGTGTAATCCACTTCTAACGATACCAGATATAACAATATATCATTTATAACGATCAGATTCTTTAGATTTTTCAGTTCTCCCATTGCCCCAATGTAAAAATAAACTGTATATAATGATACAATTATCGGCGAAATAACGGGTACAACGATAAGATTCTGGCCACCCGGATTGGTGTTTTCCACCAAACTTTGTCTGAAAGTTGGATAAAAAATTAAATACTTTGAAGCGAATGGCGGTCCGGTGTGGGGAAATCTGTGAGGGAGCGTTGCCTAAGGCCTTGGGAACCAAGCTCTATTGTCTTCACAATTGCTTGAGGGGGTAGTTCTCACACATAGTTTCTTCTACCTGAGATGATTGAGAATTTACTTTTTTTTTTTAAGCATTTGCTTTTCTTGCGGGTGCCTGTTTCGCACTGTCCGCATGGCAGTCCTTGGCAGCGTGCCAAGATGCTGTGCACCGATAACATCGCCATGTGTTTATCTTCTGATGAGAGCTCCCAAGGGTGTGCTGATGGCTCCCTCAGCAAACTTGGCAGAGCGCCAAGACGTTGTGCGCCGTTGACAGGAGCACAGGTAGCAGTGGTTACATGCATGCGGGAATACATGGGTATGTTTTTTTTTGCTTTTTTTGCTGGTCCAGATATACTTTTAATCGGTTAAAGTGATTATCAATCGGATTTTCCTGTTTTCTCTATTGTTATAAGTGGATTGCACTGTAATACTTTTTGACTTTTTATTTGCTTTGGCGCAAAGTCGCTATTCGCACATTTTCACTTTGAGGTAAGTATATGCAAATAGTGAATTTTCAGTTCAAAGCTAATAGTTATTTTGTTCAACTAGCTTTGAAGTGAAGCTAATAGCTTGCACCCACAAACATTGTAGCAAAAATAACACAGCTCAGTAAAGCTAAGTAGCGTTCAGTGAAATAACTGTTGTGCAGAATTCACTGAATCTACTGAAAAAAGAAAATAAAGCAAAATAAAAAATGCCTTAATTGTGTATGGGATTGCTGTATTAGTAGCAAGCTGAAGTACATCAAACACCATAGCATTAAGCCGTTACCACACTGTTTATATGTCGCTCTTTTTTAATATAAAATTTGCCGGGGGGGGGGGTAACGAGTAAAGTATGCACGGGGTCATATAATTATACAGCAAAATAAAAAGCAGAGAGGCAAGGTAACGTTATGCATTTCTATGGAACCGTGGTTAATGAAAGGACAATACGAAAAAAAGAGGAAAAGAACACCCATGCGATTGATTTCTGCTTATGTTTACAATTCAATACAAAGGTTTTTATGCACAATTATTACAAAGACAGAGGAAAAACATACAAGGCAAAGCAGAAAACCAGGCATATACATGGGCTTAGGGAAGAGCTACAAAGCAAAATTAGCGTTTGATATAGCCCATACTCATTGATAAAACCCATAAAGGCGTTGATATAACCCATAAAGTCAGTATATTTCTCCAACCTCATTTGCATAGCATACAGTCTCGTGACCACACTGAGCATGGCTGATCGCACATTCATTATACCATTTCCGGATATCTTTAGCTGCGTGAAAGTCAAAAACACTGTTGGAAGATGTCAAGACGCTGTGCACACGTCGGAAGGTGTATGCCAGTGTACACCAAGCAGAAGATGCGGTCCCTGCAACTTCTGGGACGGGCCAACGGGTTGTTACGTACACTAACCTCGCAATCTTCGATGTCATACTTCTCCAGACGAAGGAATGTTGTTGGCACGTGCTCCTCTTGAGCTGTGCTAATGCGCAAAGGTGCAGGCATGCATCTATTGAGCAGAGTCATTTCATTCAAAAGACTCGGAAAGGTAGCAGCAAAGTGCATGAGAAGCGTGCCCTTATGTTGATACAGTGAGTGCAAGAAAATGGCAGCGCTCTTTGAAATGTAGACCAAGCACCTGTGACAGAATGCTTTGCGGTCGAGGCTTCATAATGCAAAACCTACAATAACTGACGTTTCATGTCTCATTTAATTTGAGCCATTGGAGAGTAATAACATTGCTGGCTTCGAAGCTAACGCTGACGGGGTGCTTGCTCCTGGCATGTTGGCAGTTCTCCATTTTAATCTTTTTCGGCATCTTCACCTTGCAGTTTCGGGCCTTCTTTACAGCGGGCGCAGCGCATTTACAGCGCGCTGCGACATGTTCACTTTGGCATCTGGGCTTTGTACCGCAGTGGTTGCCTAGTCATTTGAGCATCCACCTTGTTGTGTGTGCGAAGTGCGGGGTTCGATCCCCAGTGCCGCCTGGTACCCATCGGTCATACAATGGGTACAGATTTTCCCCCTGGCTTACTGCTCGGCTTCTCTGGTGTAAAATGCCTGGAAAATAGGTCTATGACCACACTTTGTATAGGCAGAAAAATACCTTATGCCATGGCACTCTTTGGCCAAAGCTGCCCTTGCGCCATTAAAAATGCATCATCATCAGCATCTAGGCTTTGTCCCATCACGTGTACTCGTCGGTGGCCTGCAGAACAGTTTCAGCCCCAGCCCCCAAATGCAGAGTTTGTGGGCATGGCAACAGCGCATAAGGTCATGAATGTGCATAAAATCAACAACTGCTTCTTTCAGCTTCTTGGAAATTTGGAATTGAACTTACTTTTTCGGATGAAATTGATTTATCGAATGCTCGAGCAGTCCCCATAAATCCCAATATTTGGTTGCCGATTATGTTTCATGGTTGGTTTCTAGCGTTGTCCTAGTTGCCGGCATATTTTCCTGCATTCTCGTATTTCCTGTACTTTGAAATATTGAGTTTTCTCTATATTGCTATTCACTTCAAAGACCAAATCAACTACTGCATTATTTGCTTCGATATTTGAAATGTTCTAATATTTTCACAATCTTCCTTTTAAGCCATCAGCTAGGAATGTCTGATCCTCAAACTTCAGGCTTAACGTGAATGAGCACTACGTGACTTCAGTGCAGGTGCTGAAAGCTCGCTAGTATGTGAACAAAGCAGGAGGCAATATCTGTTTGTCTTTTGATGCTATAGTTCATTTTGCTTCATAGGCAAGCTTGCTGAAGAAGATAGAAAGCACAGTTGATTAATGTACAGGCATCGTCTGAAGAAAATCGAGGAGATTCCCTGTAAAGAGATAGCAGCAATGTCTGTGCCCTCAAATACGAATAAGGCAGTGACTCTTGTATACTTATATGCTATTGAAAACACCTGAACAATTTAATGCTGGCCACTTAATATCAATTGGGGAGGCTACGGAAAGTGGTACTTGAGAAATGCCCTCCAACCTGCTGGCTGTAGTGGCTGCTTAAGCTTTTTGGTAACCATATTTTGAAGCAGACTGCTTGAGAGATCTTCATTCTGTTGTTTATCTATGCAGGTGTTCTGGTGTTAACAGTCAATCTCTTTCTATTTTTTTTCTCGCTCATAAATGCAGAATGTAGCTCTCTTATCTTGTGTGTGACAATTAGGTTCCGATTTGAAACCATCTGTGACACCATTGTACATGATGAAACTGCTTCAGTGGGTGCTAATGCGTAATGTTAACTGGTTGCACTGCTTGCTTTCTCCAGGGGCCAGATCAAGTTGGCAGACTTTGGGCTGGCACGCCTGTACAGTGCAGAGGACAAAGCACGGCCCTACACGAACAAGGTCATCACTCTTTGGTACCGCCCACCAGAACTCCTCTTGGGCGAGGAGCGGTACGGGCCTGCCATCGACGTCTGGAGCTGTGGGTGGGTTGGATGTTATGGCAAGGCCATCGCAATGCTTTGGAAACTCGAATTCTGGTTGCCACTAGGCTCATAAAACTTTTCTTCATTCAATACAATGTAATGGTAGAGAGATTAATCTTTTATTTTTATCTCTTGTCAATTGTTGTATTGTTTCCTCACTCACCTTTTGTCAAGCATTTTGTATGCCAGTGGAATTTGTAAGATGTAAGGGAAGTCTAGATGAGCGTTGCCAGCCTCCTTTCTATATTTAACTATGAACTATTGCAGTTAAACCTGGATGTAACAAAGTTTTTTAATTCCCCGATGCCGGCCCCATTGAAGCGTGAGTAATTGAGACCTCCATGTAACAAACGTATTGCGGTGGTTGACCTTGATATAACGAACTCACTAAGTCGACTGTCGGTTAGCTTGTGGTGAGTTATGAAATTTTACAGAAGAGTTTCACGACTATAAACCACCAGCAGACATGAGAGATACTGCAGTTGAGACAACGATGTACCGCAATGAGATACCACAGTTGAGACAACGTGTTGTGCTCCAGTGCCGCCGGCACATCTCCGTTTCTTTCGCTTCTGAGACGCAATACCACATGACACTACAGCAGTTCAGACTCAGAAGGAGCAAAAAATAATGGGGCATAGCAAAAACGAAATGGTACGAGTGGTGCGTGCCTATTGCCGTCGTGCGGTTTCTTGCGTGATTCCGGCGCAGATAGTTTGCGCGTTGGGAGTGGGGACGGCGGAGAACGCCAGCGACGCAAATCACAGAGTGTTTCCTTGTGGCAATAGCGGCGGGTAGACCGAGAGAGAGAGAACATGTGGGAAGAAGCATCTGCCTCTGCGGTTGTCCACTGTGGCAGCGTGACCCCGCACGCTCTCTAGCTCTGGAGTAGTGCCCTCGCCTCTCCCATTCTCCCCACCCCACTCGTAGCGCCGTTGCACGAGCCGCGGCGGAGGTGACGGCGGCGGCAGTTGCACTATCAGCGTGATCGCGGAACATCTCTTCGAGTAATGGAGTTTTCTGTTCGGTGATTTCACCTACATTTATTTCTTCTTTTGGTTTCCATTCTGCATTGCCCTTTCGGGCCCTCTCGCGAAAAGTGATTGCAACGAAAACCTGGATGGAACGAGAAGTCGCGGACTTTTTTCAACTTCGTTTTACCCAGGTTTAACTGTATCTTCCTAGCTTTGCATGTCTTGGTTTCACAGAAGTTAAAATATGTTGCTAATTTTATTTTACATAATTGCTAAAATATTTCACAACGAAAGCACGCACTTAACCTAACCTTCTTTACATTGTGCACGATATAAGCATGCGTCAAGGACATTTTAGTTACGTATGCCTCAGCAAAGTCATCTAGTACCTTTGTAGTATTTTTCATTCAAATCTTGGCTGCAAGGTTAACTATGGTTGGTAGTGGCCATGCAACAGCCTGTTGGTAACAGCGCTATGTTGAGTGCTTCGAGGCACCGTTCAATTTCATGCAGCCACTCTCCCTGGAGAAGTACATTGTTGCACCTGTGTGCAAAGAGCAACATGCTGCATGTTTGCCAAATACAGATGCATCCTGGGAGAACTGTTCACACGCAAGCCAGTGTTCCAGGCCAATCAAGAGATGGCACAGCTGGAGGCCATCAGCAGGGTATGTGGCACGCCCTGCCCAGCGGTGTGGCCCCGTGTGATACAGCTGCCCCACTGGGCCACCTTCCGACCCAAGAAGCAGCACCGGCGGCGGCTGCGGGAAGAGTTTGCCTTCCTGCCGGGCCCAGCCCTTGACCTGCTGGACCAGATGCTCGAGCTGGACCCTGAACGTCGTATCACGGCTGAGGCTGCCCTCCGCTCCCCTTGGCTCGCCCAGGTCCGGCCCGAGCGCATGAGTCCACCCGAGTGAGTGCGCCCTCTTTCTTCTTGGTTCTTCCTTCATTGTAGCTCCTGACCTGCTGGTGTCCTTTCCTGGCTTCATCGAAGACTGGGACCTGCTTTTTGCATCCTATCATCTGCACATCATTGCCGTTGTCAATCTTCGCCAAACACCGCTACTCTTGGTGTTTCCGGCCATGGCCCTTGTCTTGTGTTTCAATGCAGCATATTTGCTTTTTAAGGAACACTATCTTATACCAGGAGCTAGGACTGATGTCTTACGTGATGGGTTAACCGTAGAAGTGTGTCCTGTTTAACATTGTGCAAAAGTTTGTCCAGGAACTCATTTTGATTTCATTCCCTCCAAGCACTGTTCTGCTGCTGTGTACATTGATTGATTGAAAGGAAGCTGAAGCGTTCTTTAAAGCTTGTAGTTGGTAAGCATGCCAAGTTTTATTGCTCTAGCATTTAAAACAGTGGCCTAGTCTCCGATTAAATCTGCAGCAGTGTAAAGGCTTCTCCTTGCAGCGTTGTGTTGTGTGGAGAATCTCAGTGATGACGTCGTCTTAAGTAAGGTTTCAGGTTTTGTCGAATGCCACCAAGCACTGTTCGGCGGGCTTTACCTTCTGTGGTGTTTGCTTTGTTCTTTCAACCACACATTCCTGCTTTGGAAACCTCCCATCATCACCCTAGGTAGCGTTATCATACAGTAACGTACCCGATGCTTGCAATGCAGAGAATCCTAAACATCGTCGCAGCTTTATTTGGCGGTGATGTCACCATTTCAGATGCTAGTACAAAAAGACTTGGGATTCCCCATCAACTCTCACTCGTCCAACCTCCTTATGCTTCTCAAATTCTAAAACCTCTTCAGTTGCCCTCTAAATTAAAGGAGGCAGATATTGCTGTCATAGTTGCATCATGACAAGGTGTACAAGGGTGCTGACAATTCTTGGCTTTTTTGATAACAGATAGTTGCGGTGGTACTTCAATTATGCCCATCCGAGGACAAAATTTTCTAGGTCATAGGTGTAGAGAGGAATGCTAATGTCCTCGAGGGTGAAGCATAAAGCTTGAAACCAAAATAGACACCCTAAATTTGAGTGTACTAACACGGCATTCAGCAAATGAGTTTTCAGTGTGATGTTAGGAAATTGTTCATTCAGAAACTTTTTCCCAAGGTGCATGTCACCTTATTCACACTAACAAAACAAGGCATTTCAAAATTGGTGGCAGCAATGTTACCGGTGAGATACAGTAGAATCTAGATGATACGATTACGGTTGATCCGAATTTCTGGACGATACGAATTTTGAAAGTGTCCCGTACGGGCTCATTGTACAGAATACGTTACAATTCGGGATTGTACGAACAGTTTTTCAAGCCCACGCGGCTGGTCGCACTTCCCCCCACCAATGTTCCTTGGCACCAGCCGAACCGGCTTATTGACCTATGGAAAAAGCCGTCTTGCAAGCGGTCGGAGCTTGTTGGCGCTTTGCCACCTACACTATGCCTGCACCGATACATGCCTCCGTTTGCTGCTGTCTTGAGCATTTCGTGCTGTGCGACGACGACTCTGTGCCTGCCTAAACGTGACCAGACAAGGACGCTAGCTAAGTGCACGCCAAAGACCGTACTGTTCAAATTCAACATGTCCCGGAAGTGGAGAGAAACTTGGAAGTTTGAAGAAGGTTGATGAAAACCCGAAGAAAAAAACGTCGACTTGGCGGACAGGCTAGGACTAGTGCCATCAACGCTCTGCACTATTGTTGGGCAGCAGGATGTCATTTTGAAAATTGCCCTGCACTTCGGCTTCAACGTCAAGCAAGCAAAGAATGCCACACGTCAAGCTGGACGAAGTTCTACTGACGTGGTTTTGCGAGGTGACTGCAGCCGGCGTCAATGTGGACGGCAAGGAGCTACTGGAGAAGGCAGACGACATTGCACTTTCTCTTGGCATTGAAAATTTTCATTTGTTCGGAGGGTGGCTGCATCGCTTTAAAGAAAGGCACGGGCTTGTCTACAAAACTGTTTCCGGAGAAGGTAAGAAAGTGGATGAGACGGCTTCTAGCGACTGTATTGACTTGCTGCCGACACTGACCTCAAGGTGCGCGCTGCGTGACATTTTCAATGCTGATGAGGCAGGCATCATCTTCAACCTGCAACCGAGCAAGAGTTTGTGTCTGAAGGGCCAGGTTTGTCAGGGCGGCCACAGAAGTAAGAAAAGAGTGTCTACTTTTCTGTTGCAACGCCAGTGGTTCCGAAAAAATGACGCTCACCATCATCGGCAAGGCTACGCAACAGAGATGCTTTCGATTGTCTGGATGTTTGCCTTGTTTGTACAAAGCTAATAAGAAAGCCTGGATGGCTGCGGATTTTTTTCTCTAGTTTCGTTTTGGCTTAGGTCAAAAAATGTCAATGAACAACAGAAAAGTTTTGCTCTTTGTCGATCAGTGCTCTGCCCACAAGAATAATCTAGAATGTGAAACATCACTTCAAGGGCCTTTTAGTGAGGTGATTACTCACAAAGATGACAATTTTTGGATTAGTCTACACAAACAATCGCAAACTGCTTTCACAAGTTTGGATTCGCAATTGCACCGGTCGCACTGCCGATTGCCTGAGAGCCCGGCGACGATCTTGCTATTGAAGGTTAGGAAATGCTGGACGTTCAGGCTTCTGCTTACGACTTTGTCACTGCAGATGACAATGTTGCAACTTGCAGGTTGTGAAGCATTGAAGATTTAAGTGAAAAAATTGTCATCATCAGACAGCAATGAAGAGAGTGATCCACTACTATCGACGGCAGAAACCCTCAACACCCTTGAAGTTCTGTGCTGCACCGTCGGCACCACGAGCGTGAATGACAAAACTGCGGCACGGTTTTATTCTTTTCAGGCTGGAATGATTGGCATAACCGAGCCCAAGAAAGTGCGAAACAGTATTAGACTTATTCGGCCGAAAGTAATTGAGCCAAATAAACTTTGTGTTTCATCTTCATGTTAAACATTGCTTGTTTTGGATCATATGAATTCAGGATGATACGAATATGTTTCGGGGTCCCGCGGAGTTCGTATCATCGAGATTCTATTGTAGTTAAAATGTTCAGTGGAAAGTGTCTAGCCAACAGTGCAAGCGTCACTGTCATTGGGTCACTTCCATATTGGGAGTTTCATAGGCACTCTTGTCTTCAGTGTAATTGACATGCTTGCTGCTTCAGTCAGTCAGCGTACACAGCAAGGATATGGTCCTTGTAACATCTGAGCTCGCAATATCAGTCCCAATAACACGTACCATAGAGCATTCCAGAATGTTGCTTAGACCTAGTTGGCACCTCGCTTTGAATCTAATTTTATGTAAAGCAGACTGCTCTGAAGATCTTAAAATTTATCTTTGGGAGTCATTGGGGTGTTTTCTTTAACAGAGTCCTGGGTATTGTTGTGAGGCCACCTTGCAGAAGAGGACATCAGTGACTCTCAGTTGTTTATCCCTTTGGAGCCAGAATCTACATCCTTGCTGTTGGGAGTGTGCAGATAACACGGTGTTTGCTCTTACAATGAAGTGTGGCCTTCTGTCAAATTTTATTTTGCATTGTGAGTATGTGGTGGGGTCGCCTTTTGTGGGCCATGCTTGAACATCCCCAACAAGTTAAGGGGATAGCCTGGTCTTTAAAAAAAAATTTATTAATGAAGCCACGGTTAAGAAACCTTGAGGGAACTTGTATTTTTGTGTGCCGATTCTAAGTATGTTGTTTAATTTCATGTAAAACAATTCCTTGAGCACTTATGTAATTTTTGTGCATGTATTTTGTGAAAAGCTTTGAAAAAAATTTCCTGCGAGAAACTTGCAGAAATGTATGCCATTGGGTTCTCTTGACACCAAGAAATGCAGTAAGGGTAAAATTGTCTTCCTGCCTGTGATAGAACTTAGTTATGTTACAGGGTTTTGAAGTTCTCTCTTCAGAAATGCGAAGAAAAATGTGTCCGTTTCTGAAGTGGCAGCTTCAGTATCCTATAACTCAAGTTCTATGATAGCCAGTATGATAATTTTACCCTTATTGCATTACTTGGTATCAAGAGAACCTAATGGCATAGTATATTTCAGCGAGTTTTCTTCAAAGCTCTTCGCAAAATACTTGCATAAAAATTTAATAGGTGCTCAAAAAACTGTTTTACACGAAATTAATTGACATATTTAGGATCAGCGTGCAAAAATATATGTTCCCTGAAAATTTCACAACTATGACTACATTAATAAAATTTTCTTTTCAAGACCAGGCTCCCCCCTTAGAAGTTCTGCCAATGCAACGTCTAGGTGCCTTCAGCCTTGAGTCACTAGGTGCGTTTGCAACTTCAAATGCTGCTTGTAGCCTGCTCCTCCTGAGCACAGTGCAGGCACTGTGCTGAGGTGTATGTATGCTTCACCCATTTGTCAGGATATTAGCCATACTTATTGATAAGCCCAGCACCAAGTCATTTACTGGCCACCTTTTGTGTGGCGTGACGTTTGGCTCCTGACCACACATGCTTCTTCTCACAGCCTCCCACACTGGCAGGACTGCCACGAGATGTGGTCCAAGCGCCGCAGGCGGCAGCTGAGGTTGGAGCAGGACATGGCGGCCTCGTCATCGGGGCCCCTTCCCTCTTCGGGCCTCCCCATGAACTTGGTTGGAATGGGAGGGGGCAGCAATAGCGTGCACTCAGCCCCGGCCAGCCAGGACATCTCTCGGGACGATGGGCCCCCACTGGGTGGACGGCCCTACGGCCTCGATGGTGAGCAGTCTAGTGTTCGCTGCTTCATTAACTTTGTCAGGGTTTATTTCTACTATACTCGAGAACAGTATTCTGTGGCTATGCAGCGGAAGCTACGAGCACGCGCTGCCAGCTTAAACGCCTATCTCTCTCCCTTGTGAAAGCCTTGCGCCTCGCCCTCATAGCTTTCACTGCATAGCCACAGAAAGCTGTCCGCGAGTATATTGAGCCCACTCCTAACGAATGCTCGCTTAGTATGAACAAGATGGCTTGACTTGACGGTCACGGTGCACATTAGGGCTATGGCGTCGAGCCTCGGGACAAATGTCTGCTGGCACGTGACTCTGTTTCTGCTAACTCTCGGGCGCCACAAACTTCAGCGTAGGCACACACTGCATGGCCTTCGTCCCCATTGGGGACGTATACAGTTGTATTTCGATATAACGAAGTTCGTGAACTAAATTTTTTCGGTTCAGTTTCTTGCTCCCATTGAAATGCATGTACTTTTTCCTCGATTTAACGATGTACTTTCGCGCCATAGTTTCAATACAACGAAGTTGTCGCAAGCACAGAAAGCAAAATTTGAGCAAATTTCACCACTCTGTAAGGTTAAAAAATTGTATATTTGTAAAAAACGTGGAGGGTGGAAAAAAAATCCACACCACGGAGCTCCGGGCACACGGACGTCAAGATAGGCATTCTTGATTTTTCGACGTCTAGAGCAATGTAATCAATCCAGTTCAATTCTAGAGCGTCTACTTCATTCGTTAGTGTCCATTTCATTCGTTGGCACACAAAGAAGCGCTGAGGAAGTCATTTCTTTCTCTTTTTGTCGTGGTGCTCGTACTTCTGTGCAACAATGAGTGGTGCGCAGGTATGCCGGCGTGCAAGAGCACGAGCAAGCGTTGGTAGCAGTAGCAACACATGAGCGCACATAACGCCGACACACTTCAACAAACGTCAAGCGAAGATAACAGAGAGAGTCATGACCGCACCAGGAAGTGGGTTGCCTTGTGCAAAGCTTGTGCGACAAAGGTTTCTAGTTTCTGAATAATGCTTGATATCTCGCGCCCATCTCGCCCCGCCACTATAGCTCAGTGGTTCGGGCACTTGACTGCTGATCCCGAGGACGTGGCGGCTGCGTTTCGATGAGGCAAAAGGCAAGGCACACGTACTATCATGCTCAACGTGAACTGTGCACCGATAGTACTGCACAACTCAGTGCACGTTCAAGAAACCCGGCTGTTCGAAATTTCCGTAGCCCTCGAGAATGGTATCCCTCATAGCCGATGTCGCTTCGAGACGTTAAACACTGTAAATCAAACAGCGGTCGGCGCATCCGGCACAGGCGCACACTGTCTGTGACACGGCGCAATAACCAAGCCAAACCAGCTGCGCTATTTTGCAGGGACCTCCTGCTTGCACGTCCCATTTCCATCAGCCCGCGAGAGCATCTGATGGTTGGAAGGGTTGCTTGGCGCCTTTAACGGACTTCCGCTGCACCGATTGGTTTCGTATTCAGTGTGCCCGCTTCGTGCATCACTGCAGGAACGCGCGAAGCTTGCGATAGTTCTTCAGTGGCGGCATTTACCTCTAGCTATCAGTCAAGATTTAGAGATATCCGCAGTTTGCTGAGAAAATTACTTCAAGGTATAGGGCAATATAAATGTGTGGCGCCGTGGGAAGCGGCATGGCTGCAGAAAATTTTGACTAATCCTATATTTTGATATGCGATTTTCGAGGCTACAAAGCTTTACAGGACTACACTCGCTGCTCGTTTTGCTTGGTGTTTCTTCTAGAATCGCTTGTAATATCTTCACTAACACATGTGGGCGAAGTAAAGCAGAACGGGAAGGTTTTATAAACGCGCGATTTCGTTTGCACTACTGAAAAACAAAAACCTCGATGCAACGAAGTTCACAATATAACGAAGTTTTTTTTTTTTTTTTTCTGACAAGTACTACTTCGTTACATCGAGGTTCAGCAGTATAAGTATCCGAAACCTTCATACGGAATGGAGGTCAATTACATGAATGCGAAGGAAAGATGAAAAAAGAAGCCTGCCACACAAGTGCAACTTTGCAGGTTTCGCCCATATCGAAGTCACAGCAAGGCTTGCCTGCTTAAAGGGCCACAGAAAGGGGTGTTTGAGCTTGGCTTTAAAATGCTTGCACTATGTAGAGTACAGGCCACTGAGCATCCGTGCCGTGTACGGGATCTCGAAAGCAAGCGGGAAATTTACAATACATTTTTAAAAATTCCCGCTTTCGCACCTCGTGGCGATGCGCGGTGCCGGGCTTTCGCACGAAAACCTGGCAGGCGACGTCACGTCTTGCAAATGACGTCAGTAGCCGGGGGTTATCATTGGTTCACAGCGCCAAACTCTTTCAGGCGTCACGCGCTACCACGGCCACTCCGCGTGTGCCGCAGCCGGCGGAGGTAGGGGAGGGGCCAAGTGAGTGGGGCTGGCGGAGGAGCTCCGTTGTTTTGGCGTGCGAGTGGAGAGGGAAAAGAGCGAGGACACGGAAGTTCCTATTTTGTCTGCATATAACTCAGCTTCCACAAAACGCATTAAAATAATTCTTGCTGGGGGATAATTATGAACCGTCGTCTTTTAACATCTCAGACATAGTGCACCTTTATTAAGACCCCCTTTCTGGGTCTCTTTAAGAATTCAGACGGACCATGAGTTGGCTTTCACTTGCAAATTACTTGTCATCTGACGTCCTGCTTCCGGTCCATTAGTTGATGGAGGACATAGCGCTATGGTGGCTAGTAGCATTGCGAAAGGCTGTGCACATTCCTAATTCGCTTACCACCACCTGCTCCTGAGCACGTGGTGATGAGTGGATTGGGCATGCGTGCAGACTTTTGTTGTGCTATGTTCGCTAATAGTCTAGGCGGAGGCCTCAAGGAATGCAGTTACTCCTGGATATAGCAAAATTTTTAAAAAAGTGCGATTTTTCGTTACAACCAGGTTTTTGTTGCATGCAGTTCTTGCGAAAAGATTCGAAAGGACAATGCAGAACGGACACCAAAATAAAAAATATAGGTGAAATCACCTTGAAAATGTTTACAAAAAATCCCCGTTAACGTTTCGAATGGAAACCAAATAAGAAATAAATGTGGGTATCGCCTTGACAATGTTTACAGAAAGCCCCGTTACTCGAACTCATTAACGCGGAGAAACATTCCGCAATCATGCTATCAGATCACGCTGATAGCGCAACTCCGGCAGCAGCCACCACCACCTCCGCCGCTGCTTGCGTAACGCTGCTACGAATAGAGTAGGGGAGGCGAGGCCATCGCAGCCGAGCTAGAGGAGAGCACACGCAGTCGCGTTGCTGCCGCTAGACCGGAAGCAGGGGCACATGCTTGTACTCTCCGCATGAACTGTTGTAGTGCCATGTTGTACGACGTTTCAAAAGCGAAGCAGCGGAGGTGCTGTGATGGCACTGGAGCACAGCGCGTTGTGCCAATTGCGGTTGCTCATCGTGTTTGTAGACATTTTTGTCACGTCAGTTTGTACTTCATTGCCATGAAACTTTCTACCAAATTTCGTAGCTCAGCACGAGCTAACAGATAGTTGGCATAGCGAGTTCGTTTTATCTAGGTCAACTGCTGCAACACTTTCGTTACGTGGAGATTTCAAATACACACGCTTAAAATGGGGCAGCGTTAGGGAATTGCAAAACTTCGTTACATCAAGGAATTTTCTATATGCAGGTTCATTGCTGAGCTAACAGATAGTTGTCATAGCGAGTTCGTTTGATCTAGGTCAACTGCTGCAACACCTTCGTTACGTGGAGATTTCAAATACACACGCTTAAAATGGGGCAGCGTTAGGGAATTGCGAAACTTCGTTACATCAAGGAATTTTCTATATGCAGGTTCGTTACATCCAGGTTTAGCTGTAATTGAAGTGGGCGTCATGTGATGCCTAAGCCGTGGGTGAAAACCGGTCCATGGTCAGTTATCTGAATCCCCCTTTAGGAAGACTCGCGACCGCGAAGAGGAGCGTCGCATGCGATGGGTTGTCAGCGCTATCTGTGCTCCCATTACCATATGGTGTCTACCGTTTTCTGTTCACATCATTGTGAATGGGGTGTTCTTTCATTCCTTTTCAGGCTTTATTTTATTTTTTCCTCAATGTTTTGTAATACCCTTTAGAATAGCAGATATTTCAACAAATGTGGTAGGCGAGTGGTCTTCTGAGGGTGGCGTTTACTCGGAGCTTTTCAGTAATGAATTGATGCTAAATTAAGTTTACTTTTAAAACTATTTCACCCTTTCCTGGTGGGCATTATACAGTGTAAGCTCGTTAATTCAAACATCATTAATTCGAATTTCGGGATGATTTGAACTTTACTAAATTATTTAGTCTGTCCATGCCCTGTTGGAGTCCGTGAAACATAGCCTTTTAATTCAAACATGAAAGGATTGCACCACCGATAATGCGAACTATGCGCCGCTGCGCCTGGGTGGCCTAGACATTCGGCATACCAAGCAACGTTCCTGCGAGGCTTTGCCACTTCTTTGGAGATGCGGAGAGGGTAAAACAGCATGCGAAGTGCGAGGCTCTGTAAACAGGGGAGAGGGGCGGTCTTACCGTATTAGTGGTGGCATGGTGGTGGCAACTAGCTCCCTCCCTAGATTTTTATCCGGCTATTGCTTGCATTGAGAAACTCTGTAGGTGTTTGTACCCACTGATATCAAAGACTTCAGTTGCTCTCTGTTTTACTTCTGTTGAGTGATAGATGACGCGACCAGCGGTGAGCTGTAGGGAATCATATGCATCGCAGCATCTCCTGAACTTCGAATTTAAAACCACACAGTCATGCACAGAACCATGACTTGCACGAAAGGAAGGAATTGAACCTTTCTCTGTCTCGGTTCTCCAGCATTTCCAGTGCCCTTTGCATCATGTTTCATGCGATTGGTTGTAGCCATACTGGCCAACCTATGCAGTGCACCGCGGTGTAGTGATTTAGAAAATTCGTGCATCTGCAGTAATTACCGTGCCAAAATGTGGTTTGTTTACGAAACAGGATACCGCCAAAATCTGGTTTGCAAATTTGTGATTCGGGGTGGAAGGCTGGAAAATTTGGCAACATACGTGCAGCCATCGTGGCGACATTTGCTTTTTGACCTAAATGGTCACATGACCTCCTCGATTCGCAAGTATCAATATGTGAGTCGTGGTATGGTCGCACGCTGCTCTATTTTCCAGCCTTGTGGCCATGCTCACAGATGGTTGCACACCCTTCACGACTTTGGTGTGGCTCTCCACTAAGCAAGTGCGGACACGCTGAACGCCGCCCGCCTCTTCACTTTTGGAGGCGAAAAGGTCTTCCGATAAGTTCGGACCTTGTGCAATGAAACCTACCTTGTGCCATGGCGCTCTTTGGCCTCAGATGCCCTTGTGCCATAAAAATCCATCATCATCATCATCAGAACAAAAGGTATTGGCTGTTACCTTCTGGGAGAAACAGCAGAAGGTAATGAAGAAATATTTTAGAACAACAAAATGGGGTAATCTCTTTACCAGACAGCTTCCCGAGCTCAGTGTTGCTTCGGTTAATCCAAATTGCATCAGCATCCCCATGAGGTTCGAATTAAGGAGCTTTTATTGCAGTATTCCCATTATGTGCGGTACAGTGAGAACAGTTGCGTTATTAGGCTGAAGGTGACATTGCTGAAAAGCACACTCACACAGGGTTCTAGCCTGTTTGACAAGCTGCTTCATCATGTGTGATCATGCTTCAGAATCAGCACCTCACCACAGGAGCAGGAGTGCATGGCACCTTCCTGTTTTCATTTATGGGCAGCTTGCTAGCAAAGCCAGCGGTTCAAGTTCCAGAAGTAGATTGCTTCAATCATTCCCAGATGCAGCATACCTTTCCTAGTTAGCTGCCCCCCCAAAAAGTATCTACGCCATGGCTCAACAAGATCACTAATAAGAATATTGGTTATTGTTGAGAGATGAAGTGAAGGACCGCAGTCCTAGAGCAAACAGTGGAAGAGGAACATGTTTTGGATGTTTCTATTTCGAACTGTCATTTGCAGCCAGGCAAGTAAAATGCCAGTGGTAAATGGACAAAGATAGAAAGATTTGGAGCTTTTTTGTCAATAGCTTTTGTCCCTTTTCATTGTCACCTTTGTCGGTAGCATTTCTGTGCCCATCCTGGACTTGTCCAGCCTATTCACATATGGCTATCTGACAAGCTGCTGTTTGGAATGTAGGACTTCTTTAGAGCTGCTTATGCTGGCACAATACCATTCACCATGGTTGCCACTTGGGCCCAGCAGGCACAGGGGAAATTTTTGTACACATTGTTGCCTGGTGGTCAAAATTTTCGTAGCCATTGTACATGCTTTTTGTGTGGTTTTGAAGATGTATGAGTAACCAGACATTATTAAAAAATCTGTGGCAAATAAACGGCCACCGTCTGCCTTTTCTAAACTATGGGACATGCGTTCCTGGGAGGGTGTTAAGTCCATATGTAATAGAAAGCATACTTGGTATGCAGGTTGGCTGTAAATGAGAAGAGACACTCGTTCTTCATTTCGCTGTGAAAAGAGGTCCCCGTTTGCATGTTATAACAAGGCTAAGAAGGTACCACGTGCAACTAGTATGCATGAATTGCTGACCTGCAAGTGAGAATTTGATAACAGATTACTAAAGGAGCCAGAGGTGATTTAAAAGCACGAAGCATGCCATCTCATAACACACCTCAGCCTGTGTGTTTGCATGGGAGTATGTGACAGCGCAAACATGCAGCTCTATGTTGAAAAATTGTTACATAAGACACTAAAGCCTCGTTGATATGTTCCAGGTTCATGCACTGAAAATCGCAGGCATTGTCCCATAATGTTATACAATTTTTTCTTCCGGTTAATAGGTTCCCGAATAGCACGATTTCCTGGTACTACTACATTTTAAACCTTGACAAATTCTAGTCGTATAAATATGTTTAGTGAGCACTTGCATGTTTGCACATGTGCAAACATGCAGGTGGGTCAACTATGGGGGAATGCGGCACGAGCTGAAATGCAGTGGCAGCCACGTGCCACAGTGGCTTTTCTGCAGTGCTTTGGTGCAAGGGGCCGAAGCACCAGAAGTAAAAAAAATGTGTGTGAATCTATGAGCGGGCCATTCTTGCCGGCATGCAACATGAAGAGGAGAAATGCGCCGGCTTCACGGAGCGTTGGCATTAGGGAGTGAAGCGCTTGGGAACTGTGAGAACGTGCTTACATACAAGTGGGCCAGGTGTGGGGGAACGCAGCCTGAAAAGCAAAAACTCTGCGGTAGCCTCCGTGGTGGCTTCCGCGCATTGCTTAGGTGCGAGGGCGTAAAGCGTGCGAAAAATGACACACGTTCGGCTACGCCCGCCTTTGATGTTGATGGACCGGGTGTGTTGCGAAGTTCATTCCGCGCTTAGGACAGCAAAAATGCAAACCGAATTCTGCAAGCACTAGATAAGGACCTGTTCAAACCTTGTGCCAGAAATGCTAATCAACATTTTTATGAAGCAAATAAATGTCTTTATACTTCATATTTCTCAAAATTAGGTGGTTTGCATCATGTTCCCCCAGGATAATACTTTTTGCTTTGCATTTTTCAGAAAAAGCATCAGTGTTTTGCTCTATTACCAAAAAATTCCTTGGCATGCTTGCATGCAGCCTGGAATGGATATGTGCAGAATAATTCTGAATGTCCAAATTGCCGTAAAATCACGCATATAATATGGAACCGCATGTAATAGAAGGTGTGATTTGGGGATAGCAAAAATGGAAAAAAAAAAGGTCTTTATTCGTGTATTATGTGAATGAAGAAGCGCACCGAAAGCATTTGTTTGTACTCCATTTTGACTCAGTCACTTGATGGACACACAATGTGTACGCACCACACGCTTGCGCATCCAGCATCACCCCTTGCCAGGCATCGAAAAAGGCATGCTTGCATCACATATGCCTGTTGCTGGCTCGCTCCTTCTCAAGACACCATGCTTGATCAGAGAATTTCACACTTGTTGAAAAGAGCAGCTCACACACGCCCCAGCACTCAAGGGAGCCATTCAGTTTTCCAGTTGTTCTAAACCGGTGTGCCGCTTCTGCCTCATGCGTAGGATGGACCTGTTCACATCTCGCACCACAGGCATATCCAGACAGTCTCCGGCGCACACGCAGGTATGCGGCGAGTGCGCCCAGGAAGTGTCCGCGAAGTGGGGGCTTTGGCGATTCGTTGTCATCGGGTGTACAGGTTTCAGATAGTCCCTTGTCTGAGTTAACTTTCCACGGAACTCTTCTTTAGTACCATTAGACACGTTTCCAATATCTTGCTTTTCTTGAAGAGCAACCGACGAACGCTTCGGGAATGCTGGCCCAATTGCAGAGCCTGACTGGAGAGGCTTCTTTCGGCCATCCTGCAGCATTAACTGCAGCTCTCCCAAACTCATTATGTCCATGTAGCAGGTCTTGATGCAGTGCCGATGGTTTCGGCAGCTACAATTATTTTCCTTTTAAAAGCAGCCCAGTATGGCTTTCGTGGTCCCGACATCATGCGAGGTGTGATTGTCCTGCTTCCGATCGCATAGACATAGCAAGGTTAGCATGGTGAAATGGTGTCGAAACCGAAACTATCAAAACAGTTCATCGATGCCAGTGTGAGATAGTGCCCCGCCTCTTACTGGAAGCATGATGATGATAGCACCAGGTAGTAATGATACCGGAACTCCGACTTTGAGCTGAAAATTGTTTGGATCTGCATCTAATATGAGGCGGAAATTTGATACTGTGAAAACTGAGAAAAAAAAAAAAAACATTATACACAGGTTTTTGTGTTACTCTTGACTAATGCATGTCAAGAAATGGGCAGTGGTTGTAAAGAAATAATATTCTCACCAAATTCGTGTTTCATAAACTAATAACGGCTCATGTACAGTCCTGGCCATAATAGTATGGAGCATGCTCTGGCAATCACTCTTCTCATGCCTTACCTAGAAAAAATTAGGAAGTACTTTATACATGTGCTGGCAGATTTCACTGATGCACTTGCGTGCCAACCCAAGAAAGCATATCTTCTCTACGAAACCTGCTAGGAAATTTCAGACGCCGAAGCATGTAATAAGAAAGCAAATTACTCAATTGGCATCCACCCAAATGCTGCCATACGGCTACAGTGGAAAGTTGTACAGCTTTTACAGAAATTTCGTAGTTAAGAAAAATTCGTCCTGGTTCGGGGTTCGAACCCAGGACCAACCCTTAACCACTGCTTCACTGGAACAGTCACAAATTTACTCCACCTTGGGGGACTCCCCTAAACATTTGACCAAAGCTGAAGCATGCTCTGTAATATTTGGTCATACCTATACATTCCGCACTGTGTGACAGTCTACTCCTGAGGTTTTCACTGCATGCAATAATCATGTGAAGTGTGGGTGCATGGATTGCAACCGTACTTTTGACTATGCATCAAAGTATGCATCCATTGCAAGCATGTACCAAGGACCATTACATTGTGGAATTGTACCTATTCATTCTTTGCTTCTGGTCAGGAACTAACAGCACTTCTCTAGGTTTTGGGGAATTGTGTAATTATTGCATGGCTTCTGGGTTTGTAATTGCAGTAGAACCTCGATGACAGGAACCCGGTTGATATGAATTCTTAAAATTCCGCGGCCGGTGTGCATTGTGTACAATGTGTGGAATTTCAGATGTTCCGAACGCTCTCCCGTGCCACTACGGATGATATGAACACGCGAGCTGTGACTGCACCCTCAAGCATAAAGCACTGCCCTCATATGGCCAGCTCCATGATTGCTGGTCACGCTGTACGAGAAGCGGCGCCCGGCCCGCACATCACCAATTCTGTGATCGCTAGTCATGCTGTGAGCGACTGATGAGCTGTGGCCACATGGCCGTAAATAAATCCCAGCAGCCATGAACAAATCTGCACGAATAAATTTTCCATGCTCCCCCAATGGAGTTTCTCCATTTTGGATGGTACACCATTTCGAATGATATGGACATTTTCGCGACCCCCTCGGATTTGTATCATCGATATTTTACTGTGTTAGTCATGGTCATCATCTCTTGTGAACTTGTTATTTGGCTTTCAGCATCCATTGAACATCATCACACAGCAACTGTTCTCGCTGTGCTAAGCTGGTGCCTGCCTTATGCATGTACCAGGATGGATGATAGTTGTCTTCCATGCATAGTCCCTCGTGGTCTCTGTTGTTTGGCTTCGTTTGCTGCTGGTGCTGATTATGCAGGTACAGTGGAACCCTGATTATGACATTTCATGACAAACTGCTGCGGTCCTGCAATATAATGCCTTGAAAATCAATTATATGGCACCAAATTATGCGCGCCCCTCTTGATACGAGGATCAGTGGGAATTATCTGTAACGAAAGTAGCTGGTGTCACAGTTTATTCGAGAGCCTTTTCCAAAGGCAGCCAGAGTAGTGGATGTGTTAAATACTGAAGTGCTACATCCGTTTTGCGAGTTTTATAATGATATGGCAATTTTGTGTGGTTCCCTGAAATTTGTATAATCGTGGTTCCACTGTAGTGGCAGGATGTGTACCTCGCTTGCAGCTCCAGGCAGCTTTTACATGTGGACTCCCTCACCTGTCACTGCAGCTAACATTGTAACTATCGCTGTGGCTTCCCTCTAGTCTGTTTCCATGTTTGTCTGCTGCTGTTTATGTCCCTTCTGTGTGTGCTACGCTTCTGATTGCTGCAGTCTCCCTCCCTTCCTGCCCTCTCTGGTGCAGAAGCTGACAGTAAGTCGGCCGACGGCTCTGACAGCAACCAGGCTGCATCCAGTGTGAACAGCCAGCAGCTGCAGACCAACCTCAACACCATCACGGCTGCTTTCCAGAAGCATGAGACACTCAGCATTGCCCAGCTTGCCAATTTGCTTAACATTAAGGTGAGCCCACCACCGTCACTTCACGTAGCCAGCCACTCATTCTCCCCCTATTCTTTCTTGTGAGGAAAACAACTTTGGTTACTGCTCTGCACGTGTGTGCATTTCTTTGCCAGGTCCCAGATTGGAGTCGCTGAGTGGTTTTTTTCAGACTCTCTGAGACCTGCAAAGTGGTGTGAATAATCGAAACGTCTGAAAAAACTCTTGGAAGTTCAAAAAAGTCGCTTTGCTTCAAAAACCGGCTTCAAAAATCGTGAACTTCACCATTTCCCGCGTTCTGTTTGCAAGTGATAATATTACACTGCATTTTGGCCAAAGCCTCGCCTCCACAATGCACACCCTGCGCTGTTCTACGCGCCATTCTACATGCCAAGTGAAAACATAGGCCATTTCTGTGGCCAGCAACACGTGAAGATCAAGAGGGAACCCACGGGAAGAAATGAGCGGAAGTGAGCACCTTCGACTGCTCCCAACCTTAATATCCTCCCATAAGCCCCAAGCCACGGGTGGCATCATCTGAGCCTGCATTACTAGCACGTTGGTGTAAGCCGCAGCGGACGCTACCGCTGTTCTCTAACGCGATCGCGCACCCTGGCTCGTGAACTCTTCTTTGTAGGCCACCTCGATGCTAACAAACAGCAAGTTATTAAGTTCAGTGGCAACAATTCGGAAGAAATAGCCAGGAATATTCAAGCCAGTCTGCTCGAGTGACTTCATTAAAAAATTCATTATGGCGCCTTTCATGGCGGCAAAGAACAGGTTAGTTGTGACAGCGATGCCGGCTTGCGTCTATGTTGAGTCGTAGAAGCCCATTCGCCGACTGATTTTGTCGTGTCTCTAGGGGCCGCGAAAACATCCAAAAAATCCGGTTTCACCATAAGATCACTTCATTTCCCCTTCTGATTATTAAAGGAAAGGGTCAGAAGTTTCTTGCACATTCTGAAGCTTACCACTCTGTCTCACTGCACGTCGTTTCAGGGGCTGGGACAAAGTCCGTATACAAAAGCACTCATTGCTGCAGGGGAACTGTGCTGCGCCCATTGTGTGGAGGGCCCAAAGTGAAAAGGTGAAGATGGCGATAGAGATCAGAAAGAACCAACAATTGGCTGAATCAAGCCCTTTGTTGTCATTGGCTTCCATAATCTAGCCTAACCGCTAGAGCCAAAAACAGTCCTGGGAAGCAGTGGTATGTTTTATGCACTGCAGTGGCTTGCATACAGTGAGAGGCATTTTGCCTTTCAGCAAGTTTTGACGGTATTGCAATAGAACAATTGGGGCTGCGATGCATTTTATTGCAGGTACAAGCTCCTAGCTTTGAAAAGCATTGCCATTTTCTTCCACTCGCTGTCACGGGGAGCTGGCCGCCAGCCATGCGCTTGCGCGTATTCGTGACAAAAGGACTTACACAGATGAGTTCTGTGCATTTAGACTGCTGTTCAGTTTGAGCAGCAGACAACGTTTGAGTTTGGTACAAGCTCGCTACCACGCTTGCATGATATGCGAACCCACGGAGAATGTCAGCGTCGCCGTGTAAGAAGCTCTCTTTTTGCTTGAATTCTGCTTTATTCAATAAGTTCTTGATCTCTCTTGAAATCTGAAGTAATGAGGTTCTTCTGTACGCATCATATGGTGCCTTGGCTATTGGTGGCACTGCTGCGGCAGGTGCGAATGAGGTCCGAAAATGTGAGCAATGAGATGCAGTGCATCCGAATTTTGGGCACACTTACACATTGGCTCTATCAGGCATATTCTGATGCTACGTAAAAGCCTGAATAAGCAAGCGTATTCAAAAATCTTATTCGGATTTTTGTCTGCCAACTGTATTGATGGCATATATTTAAGTCTCGGAAATCACTTTTGGACTCCGCGGGGTCCAAAATATTGTTTGTGAATGTGTACCTGTTCCTGTGAGGGTTGTGACAGTTCTTCAATGAATTCCGAAGTACTAGCCTCAAAAATCAGTCTCTTACTCTATTCGTACTGAGCTCTAACCATCTGGCTGTCAGCTTACTTGCATTATAGCTTTAATAAAAGAAACCCTTAGAAAAGCTGGTTGCATATGCCAGGGGCGGTGCTATTGCAAACTGTCACTCAATTTTTTTTTTCTTTAGTGTGCAGCAATAAACATCTGTGCATACTACCGCACATAGGTGTGGATCACACATTTCCTGCACGTTCCAACACTTGTCTATCTGCTTTGGGCAATTTGGCTCTCTTTCTGCCTTCAATGAATGATGTGCGCCTAACACAAAGAGAGATAGTGCCCCTGTTGCTTTGCATGCATAAACATATGCCTTTGCCCTTCGTGTCGCCTAGCAAGCAGAAGCAAAGGCAGAATAGCCAGCATCAGCATGAGTGTACTCGCTGCTGCCTTCGTTAGGTTGTGCATTTTGTAGCAACATTTGTGACTTCTTGAAGCAGAGTGCATAGGAGTGTATTCCTCCGACAGACTAATCCAACGAGTGCTTTCTTTGCTGGCATTTTAAGTTGTGTGGTGCTTTCTGCATGCGATATTCACTTTTCATTCCTTCAGTTTTAGTGGCAGAGAGCAGCGAGCAACCTCTCTCTCTCCATGGTTGTTGCTGCTTCGCAGGTTGATGCCTCCACACGGCAGCTTCTGGAGAACCTGAACATGCAGCTGCTGCTGGCAGCGGCTGCTAAACAGGCCCAGAAGGTGCAGATGGCCAGCCACCAAAGCAGGCAGGTGCACCCGGTTCCGCCGCTCCCCCAGCTGCATCAGCAGCAGCACCATGTGACAGCACAGCACCCACAACCAGCGCCGCAGCAGCAGGCGCCATCTCCTCAACCTCTCATCCCATCTGGCAAGCCCCTCGATGTGTCAAGGGACCAGATGAGTGGTCTGGGCCACGCTGACGATGGAGGGCGCCGCTTGGCACGGCCTCCGCCATTGTCGCAACCACCGATGTCACCCCCTCAGCCGTCCCGCAGGCCACCACCGCCACCTCCCGAGTCGCCACCCACACGGTCAAAGTGGAGGAGTAGCGAACCACCCCCATCAGCCCCACCCCTGGGGCCTCCCATGCTACAGCATCCAGTGCCACCTGCCTCTGGTAAGTTAGATACAATTAGAATGGTGTGCATTGTGCTGTAGTGTGCCAGGCGCCATCATTGAGCGCATGCAGGTTTACATTGAGCTTGCGCTGGTGAGGGCATAGACTGCTTCTATGCTCTTGGCACATTCCTAGGATAGTATTTATAGTATGAGTTTTAAGTTTTATTTCTTTAAGCAGCAGAATGTTATTTTTTACTTTGCTGTTTATAGCTCCCATAATTTTGCACATCACTTTATGGGCAGCTGCAGAGAATAAAGCTGACTGCTCAGGAGCAGGGGAATAAGTCTTGTCTTTTTTATTTATTGACAAACAGTATTGATGCTTGAAATAGGCTGGGCTCATTTGCTTTTCTTACCGGTGCCAGGCACTGGTACTGGGATCTGCAATTACTTCTCTGCCTTTTCTTTTGCAAACAGGAAAAGATAATGAAAAGCATCCAGCTCTGAATATTATCATATATTGCCGCTTATGTCACTATTCTGTATGGGTGGAGTTAACCTATTTGTGAGGTCTAAGTTAGTTTCAGCTGAGCCACAGGTAGTGCGCACCTTATGCCAGTACTTATTCCTGGCATGATGTGTAAAAAAAAATTTAATTTGTGTGCAAATTGGGCCTCGCTATGAAGGTTCGAACTGCGCAGCATTTACAAGACTTGCTCTTGCTAGTGTTCACTTTCTTTAATGAACGGTAGACAGCACAAGATGGATAGATGGAAAACTTAATATGCGAAAGAGTTTGGGCACTTCAAGGGTTCAGGGTCACCGCATAGAGCCCTCACATTACACGCATGTGTCCACGCCATGTAGGGCCATGGCACTGGCACCCCGGTTCACATGACGAAGCTGGGGGTCCTGGTCCAGCAGCGCAAGAAGGGCCTCCCATTCCTCCCATGTTCCAGTATAACAGTCTTTACCAGTCAGAACCAGGCAGGCAGCTCCTACAGCGCCTCAAAATTAACCTCATAGCACGCACTACCCCACAACGTGACCCCCAGACTGCATCAGCGACAGTCTGTACATCCCACAATTACTGAAAAATACCCATCCCACCCACAATCACGACCGTCTGGTGGCCAGAGCAAAGGTGCTTCATAAGCGCTACCCACCTTCGACCCGTGCCGATTATGTAGATGTGGCAGAACACTCTTGCCGCCCTACCTTCGCGGTGGCAGTCTCAGTTAATGCCCACAACCTCCTTTGTTGCAGCACCCTCGACCGGGTGACCCAATCGAGGCGGAAGAAACTGGCATTGCTCTGGCAATTGCTCACACTCAGGCTGAATACATTTTCCCAGACTCAAAAACGGCGATTGATAACTTCTCTATGCGCTGAATCCATGCACCCGCTTACCATATTCTCCAATTCATCCCGCCTTCCCAAGCCATAATCACCATCCTACTATGGGTTCCAGCGCACTGTGAACACCCACGGAATACAGCCGCCCAAGAACATGCCCGAGCACTCGTCAGCCGGGCAGCGGATGGTCTACGTTCCTTTCGCAGCGGGCGTGAATGCCACGAAATTACTTTACACTAGCGCAATTCGCACCTCAGCTACTCTCCCCCTCATAAATCCCTGTCCCAGGCCAAGCTAGTTGTTTGGCGTCGATTACAAACGAGCGCTATGCAGTCCCATTACCTTAATTCCCTAATTCATCATAGTTTCCCCAACAACCCTACTCCCCCTTTTGAGGGGGCTGGGCAACAGGAGCGATTGGAGGCTGCTCTGCGCAGGTCATGGGCGGAAGATCAAATCCGGATTGTGCGCTGGGCCATGGGGGTTGCCGTAGCTTTTCGGCCACCTAGAGCGGCTTGAGGGTTCACGGTCTACCTCTTCCCCAAACCCCCCCCCATTTCCTGACCCAGTATTAAAGTCAATAAAGTTGTTTCCTCCTCCTCGAATGGCGGACTGTCCCTGCAGGGGACAGCAAACTTTGTTAACCTCTTGAGTGCTCGTCGCACTGGAATCCGAAACTGAAGGACCATTGATAGTTCGGTTTGCCGCTAGCCAGCCAGCCGCAGGCAAGTATGGAACACGGGTTGAGTACCATTTCATCGCCTTTCATGCCGATTCTCCTCTCACAGCTGTCATTGTGATTGCATCTTTACCCGTATTTTGGATTAAGCTGCATGCTTGCCGCAGTGCCATCCCGCAAAGGAGTGGGGAAAAGGAGTGCACGCATCGCCTATATTTGGAGTCAGGTTTTCTTTGTTCTGCGGGGGCTGTCGCTTGGGGGGGGTCGACCTGTATTTGGAGTCGACTGACATGTGGCAGTATACGGTACACTGCTCTGCTGGATGCTTGCCTTTTGTTCTATGCTCACAATGTAGGTAATGGCTCGAAACTTGCAGGCTAAACCTCAGTGGTGCTTTGAAAATTGTATCAACAAGTGCAGGGATGTGGGTTTGATAATTGCGGTTTAACTGAAAAGAATTGATGCAGTTTAGGAATGAGAGTTTGAAATCAATGCTACATACTCTGATCAAGGGCAGTTGGACGAAACTTCAGCACCGTATTGTTTGCTTTTGCAAACATCAAGTGCAGGCATTTATCACAGCAGTGTGTTTAATGTCTAATTATAGTTGAAGTGTATTTAAGACATTTTTGAGGTGCTGAGTTTTGAGCTTATGTTCATAGTGAAACATAAATCCTGTGTGGCTGATCAGAAAAAAAAAGAAAGTAATTTACATCATGCTGTGTAATGTGAGAATCCACCAATAGCTGTTATGCTTTGCCATGCAACACCCCACTTCCCTTTTTTTTCTATGGCGTGCCCTCGTTTCTTGTGGCACCTATTCCTCTACCATTACGCTGTTTTAGCTGCAAACCTTAACCCTCTTGAGGAAATGCAGCACTGCAGCTGGCTGTATGGCTTGCTGTGCACTTACCAGATCCCTTACCCTTTGCACTGCACTGCACTCCTGCCATGCAGTGCTTCCCTCTAGTTTTTGCCGCCCTGCACTGCACTCCACCTGTAAAGCCTGTTTCACATGCAAGCGAACCGCTCGGGAATCCCGCTGCCGCAGCGTATACACCCTCTCTCGAGCGGCGGAGGAAGCTCCAGCGGCTGCAGCGGCGAGGTTCGGGCAAGTTGGAAATTTTCGCGGCGGCGACGCGGCAGCACCGCATCTCAACCAATGATGGCCCAGCGTTGCCACGTGACCAGTAGAGGCCTCGTGCAAGAAAGCATGCTCATAGACCACTGTTTGTGTTTGTATGCTTTAATATAAAAAAGAAATTATATAAAGTGGTGTTGAATGCCTAAAACACAAGATTTTATTTATTTAAATAAACTATGAAAATAAACGACAAAATAATGCTTATATATTACGCTTTTTTGTGTTTGCAGGCCACCAAAACCAGTTACAAGCGCATATCTTTTGCCAGCAACTTTGTTTTTCGCAGAGGTGGGAAACGTACAGCGGCGACGCATGTGAAACGAAGAAACGAAAGCTCGCGAAACGCTTCGAAGCGCCGCGCCACTGTTCGCTCTATTCGCCGAATCGCTTGCATGAGAACCACCCTTAAGTGTCTTGTCTTGCTTGCACCTACTACTACCTACTACCCCCCCCCCTCGCTGTGTGGATGTCTCCAACAACGCTGTGGATTCCTCCCATTACACACTATTGCTGTAAACAGAAAGACAGAAAAAGAGAAGGTCCATGGATAGCTGCAAGCAAGCAGGTGACCTTTCATTACATGACCGCTGTAGTCATTTATTTCAAGAACAGGTGGCGCAGTGTAGTGGATGGTAAGCAGCCAAACTTCTTTTACTGCAGTTTTAATGAGGGCAATGATGGCACTAGTTGCTGGACTGTATTAAAGTGTGGCGGGTGTGTAATCACAGACATCCGGGGACAAACCACAAGTCCTGGAGCCTACCACTTCGACCGTGGGACAGCAGGGCCACCGCACCACATGGATAGCGACCGTGCTCCACCCGTGCTCCCCCGAAGGCTACCTCCGGAGCCCAGCGTGCACCGAGGCCGGCCTGTGTCACCCCCCATGCCCACTCTGGGCCGGGGGGCAGACGGCTCCTCATATCAAAGGAGGGGCCCCCCCGACGACAGTTCGCCACCCTTTGAGTCTCTGGGCCTCTCTGGCTTGAGCACCTCTGCCCAGCAACAGAGCTACACCACATCGGGCGTCAAGGCAGCGCTGGCACAGCTTCTGGAAGCGCAGGGCTTTCGCGTAAAGAAACCCGGCAGCCACTCAGGTATCCCCACTACTCCTCCCCATACCATTGTCCCACCACACCAACGCCACCACCACCACAAGGGCTTTGAGCAGCACATATCCCCCGACGAGGGCAGTGACGTCCGGTTTGGGGAGCCACGGGGTTATGAGGCAGAGTATGAGCGACCCTATAGGGGCGGGCCAGAGTCACGAGGAAACAGAGAGTTCTATGTGTCGCCTTCGGTGGTTGATGTGCGGGCTTCGCTTTTGAGCAGTCCGTCGGTGGGGCAGCAGGCACGTCGGCTTAGCTTGCTGAGGACGCCTCCACCAGGTCGAGCACTCGAGGTGTCGCCGCCGGATGCCTACCCTCCCAGGATGGAGAGCTCCTCTTACAGGGGTGGCCCTAGAGGACTGCCCCCGCCAGCGGACTTTGGGGCCAGGGGTCACAGACCACTCCCCTAAGTGTGCCCCATTTCTTGTTCCATGGTTCGATGCAATGAGGTGGCCAGGGGCCATACCGGTGATCTGTGTTATGTTGAGATGTTTTCTTCATGGCTACACCTAGCCCTGTCGCTATTCTTGGTCAGAGAGCTGCGCTGACCTGTCAGTTTTCCTTGCCTTAAAGGCATGAAAGTGTTTTCTTTTCATTGGTCACTTTGCTGTGCGGCTGGCTTGAGGTGCAGCAGTGCTGACCGATAGGAGTTTGTCCATAATAATGGGGCCAGCCTCCTTGTATAGCTAGTTGGGTGGGGGGATTGGTTACACTAGCTCACATGGTGCTTCTTCTTTCCGGGGTGATACAGAGGGACTGCGGCAAAGCAGCCTGCATTCCTGGCATTGTTTCTTTTTCTCCTTGTGGATTGTACATATGTAGTTATCTCAATGTGGCATTGTGTTGCATTTTTTTGTGAGACTGGACTCTTTTCTGAATTAATGTGTTTTTGTGTGACAGGAACATGCCCAAAGACAGCTTTAATTTAAAGTAATGCTGCTGTCAATACACAATTGTTCTCTCGTGCCTGGGTTTCCCCCAGTGTAAATGAAGAGTTTGTTTCCCGGAGACATGTTGAATGATTGTTCTCCTTCCGGTGGCTCTCGGAGACCAGCTGCAAAAGGAAAAATGGGAACCGAGTGAATGATCCTCGTGTCTGGGTTTCAAGGCACCTTCTCTGCTGGACCCATTGGCAAGCATGCCATCTGCTGGTGTGCTTGCTCACCATAGGTGACTTCCTTTCTACTCTTGGCTACACTGTCTGGATTGTCACTACACCGGACCAGCAGCATTGTATGTAAATTGTGACTTGAGTAAAACAGGAGGGAACAAACATGTTGCTGTTTGAAAGTCTTTTTTTTTTTTCCAACAAACTCTTGAAGCAAGATGCTATTTTTTCCTTCCTGTTCGTTGTGGACACCAGCCAAGCGTTTTTGCTGACACTGTCCACATGCACATGGCGGATGTTTGTACCACCAGTTCTGGTGCTGTTGTGTCAAAGCACTTGCAATTGAAACATGCCGTACTCTTGGGGAAAACACTATAGCAGTAAGGATTCCCTGAAGGAAGCAAAAAAAAAAAACTTGTAGTTAGTTAGAGCTAGGTGTGCCTAGAGCAGCCTCGGATAAGCTTCTATGAGGCAGGAGAGCGCAGCCACATGCCACCAAAGCCTTGCAACCTTGCAGCTGCACCACTAAGACGTCATTACATCTTGCACTGCGTGCCCTATGGTTTTCCTCTTGCAACTTCCACCAAAGCACCCGGACTGAGGGTGCTGTTGTGCCTCCGACAGTGCTGCTACAAACTGTGCTCTGTGAGAAGACTTGCGTCAACCAAATGTGCGTGCTGCTGCTGCTCTCTCTGACTGTCGTGCAAAGATGGAGGCCAACGGTTGAAGAAGTGTGCAGCTGCCACATCCGGGAGACTCTGCGTGCCTTGTTTGCTACTGCAACAGCAACAAAAAAAAAATGTTCTTCGCTGTAATTGCGTTGTCAAGGTGACCTCAGAGGTAAGCATCGCCTTTTGTCTTTCCCAAGTTTTCGCAGCAAGGTGGCGGCTCTTCGTTGTCAAAGTGGTTGTCTGTGGCTCTCCTTATCACTTTTCCTGTAGCTAGGCTTGTGATTGTTTAGCGCAGCCTCAAGGTTTTGTAGCCATGAGTCAAAGGAGTAGAGACCAATTTTTTTTTGTTCTGCAAATGTTGAATGCAGGGTGGATACCTCTGTAACATGATTAAAATAATGAACCATTGCGCCTTGGTTAGTTCAGTATTGCAAAATTCAAGATCAAAAGTACTGCACGGAAGTTATGCCAGTCTATATAACGTGACTTTCGAAGAGAGAGAGCATTCCATTTGGTCACTTTGGTCCAAAAAAGTGGCTTGCGGCTCCTCCATCATCTGTTCATTTATGTACAGTCGTGCACAAAAGTGGTATACAATACGCAGCCGGTGGCGGAGCTCCGGAAAACTGCATCGAAACGCCATCTAGCGACAGCGACAGGAGCCGGGACAGCTCGAGGGGGACCCGTCTTATCTGCAGGCATGTCAGTTGGCTCCTTTCGGTGTGTCCCGCTACTGTTCAGTGAAATGCCGAGCGTTGCTGCAGCAAAACCGTACCCGTTGACGTTGAATTAAAGCTGGATGCCACACACATGGCCTTTTGTTCGGTGACTTAGCATCACGCGAACGGCCATTACGCTAGCGATATCGCAGCGCGGCTAGAGCCGGCCATGCGCCGGTTGCCTTGTCGTATTTCGACCACGCAGTGAAAACAAAACTATGAAAAAAAAGAGAGGCCACCCACGCGACATTTATTGCGTCGGCGCATTTAGGTGAGAAGGAGCGCGACGCATCGAGCCGAGCTAACTGACATGCTTGTCGATAAAATGGGGCACTGGCACGATTGTCTCGATCCAAGATAGCTACTGCTAGATGGCATTGCAATGCATTTTTCCAGAGCTCCGCCACCGGCTGCATGTTGTATACCACTTTTCCTCACGACTGTACATGGCGCACAGGCTGTCAAGATGCAGTCGTCTAGTGAACTAGGTGGTACAACCACTGTTGCTGGTGCAGTAGGTGACAAACATGGCAGTTAGCTTGCCTCCAAACATTCGACACAAATTTCACTTGTGCATCTCGTAATGAAGGTGCGATGCCGAACCCCAGCACAGAAGGCCACTCTTGAGGAGCACAAATGCATGACAACGTCCTCACCATAACCTATGAAGCAGTAGTTGAGAAGTGCGAACATGCAACAGTGTTAACAACCGACCGTGTACCTATGTCCTTGTTTGCAAGGGGCGGAAGGTGCACTGTATATTCACTTCCCTTACCCACTGGGGAAACACGAGCTGGCCAGGCCCGAATCGACAAGTGAAGTACTATTGTTTGGAGCTTTGCTTTTTGCACACATCCGAGCAGCTGCAAGCAACACTATTTGTGGACACCATATCATGCATCACACGGATTCTGTTCACAATAGGTTCTGGAGGTTGGTCAAGCTCGGTTGTGCGTACTTCAGAATAAAAATTAAACATGTGCATTCCTTGGCAAGGTGCACAGGGGAAGCTTTTGGCAAGCTCGTTGTAGTCTCTAAATGTGTCTCTACTCCTTTAACGCCGGGTACCAAGCTCCGTACAGCCAAAAGATGAAGCTGCGTTGGTATGAAGATTTTGGGAACAAGCGCGCACTTCATGTGCTAAGTCATGAATTGTCGGCTTGGGCTGTTTAGTGATGGCATGAAAGCTTGTGCATGGATTTTCAAAGCCCTGTTTGCAGTACAAGAAGAAGGGGGTTGATGTGTGTTTTTTTCTATAACAGCTTGGCTGTCTTCCAGCGTTCATGGCAAAAACACCTTTGGTAATGTGCCCATTTATAGTTTAGAACCTGCTTAGTCAGACATGAAAGTTAAAATGGGATCTCGGGTATTAAACAAGTGTTATTAGCGTTGCAAGCCTGTACTGGTTCTGCATGCATTCACCTTATTGTTTATTAGTGTCACTAGGCACTTTCTGTGCTGCAAAGTGACTGCAATGCCAAATCTAGCTCTATTCCTCAGTATTTTTATCTGCTTCACATCAAGGTTCTCATTGCAATGGCATGAACTTTTGCAAGTGCTTTGACATGGCATAAGTGCATTATACATAACCTGTTCCTTGGTCTGAACACTGAACACTTGTGTGCATCCCATGTCAACATGCATCACACAGGCAAAACATCCAACTGTGCTTCATTGTACAACTGACATTTGTGCCTCATTAATTTTTTTTTTCTGCCATCGTTGGAACCCTGCATCAGGTGAGATCGGTTCCCGCAATACGTGATCGTCTGGCACCAACATCCCTAATGACTGATGTGGAAGCATGCTGGCATTTTCATCCTTGTTTGTGATGGTTTCATGGGAATCGTGGAAACATCCCTGGAATTCAAGTGTTACAAAGTTGCTGTGGCGTTGCTGCTGAAAGGACTGCAGGCTTTTAGTAAAAGCATGTTTGCTAGGATATATTTTTTTGCCTTCATCACTGATGTGTTTGTAATCAAGCAACTACAGTTTGTCAGTTCACACCATTTTGGGCCCCTGCTGGAACTTTGATTTCAAAAATTCTTTTTTTGTCTGCTAGCTTTTTGGCTTCGAATGATTGGTAGCACGGCGCGAGTAGTGCTAATTGTTCTTGGGTGGATCTCCATCGTAAAATGGTTGTAACGGAGTGCGGAGTCGTCCCACAGCGGTGCCGACGAACAACGGTGCCAAATGGCCAGACCCGTTTTCGAAAATTGGTTTTTGGGGAAAGGAAACGGCGCAGTATCTGTCTCGCATATCGGCGGACACCTCAACCATGCCACACCTGAACCACGCCAAGGGATGGGATAAATGAGGGAGTGAAAGATTGAAGAGGTGCCGTGGTGAAGGGCTCCGGAATAATTTCGACCATCTGGGGATCTTTAACGTGCACTGACATCGCACAGCACACCGGCGCCTAGCCTTTCGCCTCCATCGAAACGCGGCCGCCGCGGTCGCGTTCTAACCCGGGAGCTCCGGATCAGTAGCCGAGCGCCCTACCACTGAGCCACCGCGGCGGATCAACGTATGGTTCCGTATTGTGCGAAACCCGTTCCGTCGTCGACTCGTCACGAGTTGTCAGAAATCGCACTGGAGTAGACGCTTCGCCCAGCGCAAGGTTATTGTGTGCTGAGCACCGATGTAGGCCGAGCCTAGGCGAATAAGTCGCCGAGAGGTCCTTGTTGATGGTGTAGCCCGGCTGTCTGGTGGGGAAAGGGGGTGTGCTTCCGGCGAGGGAGCGCCACTCCTAATGGGAGGGGGGGGGGGGGGGGAGGCGTTGTGATGGTCGCAGTGGCTCTGAAGCTGAGGGAGAGAGTTTTTCGGTGGTTGAATCGGGCAGTGGGGGAGAGATGATTGGCCCAGTTTCGCCAAAGGATGCTGGCGTCCCACGGTTATTGTGAGGAAGGCCGGGGGGGGGGGGGGGGGGGAGGGGGGGGAAGAGAGAGAGAGCTTGCTTTGGGAGCGGTCATGCATGGCGACCTCGGGCAATTGAGCTTAGCGGGGCAGCCGAAGGGCGTGAGCACACTCGCTCTCTGTATATATCCAGCGAACAGGAAATCTCTGCACGGTCGGTTGGTAGTGAAAAAACGTACACAAACGGTTGAAAAAAGTTTATTGACATTTCGGTCTTCCCACGACGGAAACGTGCGTGCATGTGTGTGTAAACGTTATCGAGTTCACACGGTGGAAAAACCTTAGTTTCGGCCAGTCTGGCCTTGGCCTTCGTCACTAAAGTTATACATATATAACGGTTCGCTTGCACGCAAAAACAAAATACCCACGAGAGCAGCAGATTCGACAGCCGTTGCCGTAGCTCAGTTAGTCGAGCCCCGGACGCGATATTCGGAAGTCGTGCGTCCGGATCCCACCGGTGGCATGGTTGTTTTTTATGCTGCTTTATAAGTAATTTTCTTTAAACCAACTGATTGGCACTACAAATTAAAAAAACGTTCCCCCATGCACCTTGGTTTCGGTGACATATATAAATGAGAATATAGGGGGGGAATTGCACGTTGGTCTTGCGCTAGCTTCGCTATAACTAGGTTCGAACCCGATGGCCTAGCGATGGGCACACTTTATGCGTTGTTCGACACGAGGGCTTAGGGAGGGAGGTCGGTTGAAGTTAAAAATCCAGTTGACATCTTCCCAGTGCAGCTGGCCCGAGTAGCGAGCTGGGTTGCAGTGGAACGCTTAAATCGCACATCTTCGAATAGTATTTGTAGGCGTAGCGCGCGTATTTGTGTTAATTTCGTGAACCAGGCTAACGGCGTTCGCTTCGCGCCAACCTCGCGAAAACATTTGTAGTGACGACTGGGGCAACGGCGCAATGTTTGTATTCAGTTTTGACTGGTCTGGAAAAATGGGTTCAATATAGCCTAGGTGTTTACAAATATCGAGCTGTTTTGCTAGGCAGTACCTGAAGCCAGGCGCTCTCGTCTCGAGCTGCGGCGCCGACACTATACGTAGTCGCCCATCTCGGATGTCTGTATAGTAGTGTCCGTGTTGTTGAACGCGGATTAACTGTGCGGTGCGCCTGTCAAAAATGTCTCGCATGTGTCTGCTACTTGTGGCCTTCGCAGATCGAGGTCTGCATCCCGCGATAATCGGCGTTGGTCGTGGCGACAAAAACCGGTGCGTGTTTTTCTTCCGACGCCGTTGAATTCCGCGCCAAGATAGCAGCAGTGCGCTTTTGGACGGTGCGTATGTTTCTCCTGCCACTATAATGGGATAACATCGAGCTACGTTGGCTGACATCTTCCTTGGAGCGCGCGGGTTCTTTTGTTCGCAATTTTTGTAACCGATGGACCGTATAGTTCCGTTTTGCCAAGTAGGCTTGGCGCGACAGGACGTACATTTTGGCGTCAAGTTTGAAAAGTTGCGACGCAAGTTTGGACGGCATCTGCTGGCTTCGCACATCTAGTCGGCTGGACCTGTGAGAAATAGAGTCGGCGAAATCGTATCGGAATACGACGGTACAGTCGCATGTGTGACAAGTGCCTTTCCGGCGTGCGTGATGACAGTACAGGCGGAAGTGGCGAAATGCGCAGCATCTCGTCGAAAGAGGATTGAGAAGCAGTCCCGTAACCTTTTGCAGACTCCTCGGCACGTGACTTTGGGACTGTGGCGACAGCATGCTGTTGTCTCGTACCTCGGCCGTCCCCAGCTGTACGAGCTCGTGCCTTCCACAGACGGCGCCAGACTTAGAGCACTTTTTGGTGTTTAGCCCTTTCACGGCTCCGGAGGTTCGTCTGTCGAGTGTCAAACATGGCGTGTGTCGCAGGATTGGGATTGGGGCGGCCGGGGGATTATTATTCGTAACCACATAAAGTTAAATGTTCTTGGGCACTTACGCACGGTCGTATGCTGCTAACATGGACATGACTGGATTCCCAGAGAGAGAAAAAAAAGTGGTTGGCGCCTTTTGAGGCGGATATACATGGATTTCGCGACACGGTGCTTCCGTTAACTTTCGGCGCGTGGAAGACGCCCACGCACGCCGGGCGTACATGTCGTACTTTGCTGCAACCATGAACAATGCTGAGGTAGCATTGAAGCGTATTAAAAAAAACGTTAATGAATATTTAATGATATACCTTCATTTTTGTATGTTTCGTGAACTTCGCATATAAACGTTAGGATTTTTTTTTTTGCTTATCGTAAAGAGCATTGAAACGCGTATGCAATTTTCGACAAAACAGTAAAGTAACTATTCAGGACCAGACCTGCGAAATGTGAAATTTAAAATACCACGTGCCGCTCACACCAGCCCCATAATTCACAATTTACCGCACAACTAATGCAACTCGTGCATACCCACCTTCGAAAGTTTACCATGGGCTCATGCTTGTATATCTAGCCAAGTGATTGTGATGAATGGGGAATTAGGATTTTTTTTTTTAATTTTGGCGCTATCCGAGAGATTCGACTTCGAAATTCTGTTATTTGAATAGAACCATGTACGTACAACAAGTGAAAAAGAGCTCAGCAAATGTGTTTGAAATAGACTTGTAATGTTGCTTCACATTTATAACGACATTTACATTATGTTTAGTGTGAATATTATACGAACGTTTAGGATATTACAACCGTTTTAATGTTCAGCATAACGTCCCCATGTAACATAACTGCAACGTATGCAGCAATTCCATGACGTTCTGTTGGTGCTACCTGGGAGTTAAGTGGCAATGTTCGTTCATTCATGGCTCCTGTACGCTAGCTGAGGCACACTTGCACGAATGCCGTCCACCCTATTCCCACGTTAGTGTAACCCCCGTCCCCTCCGAGATGCCCACAAATCGGTCTCTGACTGTTGAACACTCGGGAGCGTCATTTAATTGGCCCAATTGGTCCCCTCGCGCTACCCGTTTTTGAGGAGCACCTCGGCCAAGGCGAACGGCTTGATCGCAGGCAGGCTTGTGCGCACATGTTTGAACAGAAAAAAAAAAAAAACTTCCTCTCAGGCTGCTGTGAGCGTACTTTCCCGCTGTGTGAAAGTCGAACCCAGCATGCTGGTGCGGCATTCGTTAGACGTCTGCGAACGCATTCATTTGCTATAGTTTGTAAAACACCTGTAAAATCAGTGGCAACCAATAAACAAAAAACGACATTACGGCCCCAGGGTTGCGGGAAATGGAGAGAGTGGGCACAGCTGTTTCAAGTTGCTCCGAGGCGCCGGTGACGCTGCGTGCGTTGCTTGTAGCAACAGGCATCGAAAGAAACCGTCGCTGCCTTGAATGGTTTCTGTGAAAGGGCGCGACGGCTAGTGTCGCCTGACTTGCTTGTTTCATGTGCGTTCTTTGGGCTGCGCTCACATCTGTTTTCGCGGCACCTTTGTAATGAAGCCTCGAGTGTGCTTGTCGAATATGAGACAATGAAGGAGAGGAGAGGAAAAAAACGGATACTTTTTTTTTTTATTTAAGTGACTGCACCGCGGGCAAGACCTGCTTGAGCTGAGATTCCAGAATCGACAACTTGCATCGGCTAGTGGGTCTGGATAAGGGATGCATTTCTGGAATGGAACGCGGATCTGTTGTCGCGCGTGCGTGCTCCGATACCGAAACTTCAGCCATGCCGCTCGAAATCTCGCACCGAAGGTTTTTTTTTTTTTTGAGCGCGTTGAGAAGCTCAGTGAAGCCGTTCAGTGGGAAGCAGCCTTTAACATTTGTTTTAATCTGCTTTCACTTGGGGGTATTCAGTGAAAGAGTATTTGAAATTTAATCTGCACCCCCCCCCCCCCCTTTTCGAGTAGTCGATGTCCAAGAACTTGCATGCTGTTCAGCTGATGCTGACAGCTTTCGTTTCTGTACTTGCAATTTCACAGTGCTGCTTCAATGTGCGGTCACTCTGGGACCTTGAAACTTCTCGTCTACAGCTGCCTGCAATGATAGCGATGTCGATTGCAGGGAATTCCGTCGCGCGCCGCGCGTGTATATCTAGTAATGCAGTAGAAAGTTTAGCGTAGCGGTTATCGCTTGCGCTGCTATTTTCAGGCCCACGGCTACTGCTACTGTGCTCGTGCGTCAGGTGCACCCGCAGTTGGCCTGCACCTGGACTGTTGGAGCTATCTGCGCATGCGCGGTGGCGCTGGCGGTAACGCTATCGGTATAGACGGCGCTAAATACTTCGAATGCTTTAGAATAGCGGTACCAGATTCGGGTTACGACCGCGAGATTTGGACACGAGTAATTTCACGCCGAAAATGAAAAATGTGCAGTACATGTTGCCATGACTGGCAGAGTTGTTGGCTAGGTTGAAATCGGGGAATTTTGTTGGATTCTGTGGTTACTATGCTAGGCATGGGAGTCCGCGCACCTTAGTACTTAGTCACTGAAAGGCACATTATGCCGCGGTGGCTCAGTGGTTAGAGCGCTCGGCTTCTGAGCCGGGGTACCCGGGTTCGATCCCAACCGCGGCGGCCGCGTTTCGATGGAGGCAAAAACGCAAAGGCGCCTATGTGCTGTGCAGTGTCAGTGCATGTTAAAGATCCCCAGGTGGTCTAAATTATTCCGGAGCCCTCCACCGCGGCCTCTTCTTTCACTCCCCCCTTTATCCCTTCCGGCGCGGTTCGGGTGTCCGCCGAGATATGCGGGACAGATATTGCGTCATTTCCTGTCCTCAAAAACGAATTTTAATTTACGAATTTTGCACTCCTACTGTTGTAAAAGCAAGTTAAAATGTCAAACACAACTTCTGTTTCTGTTGCCTGCAGAATATACCATCATGTTTTATAGCAAACATTAATGATTTGGTTTGGTGTACTTTTATACCATGACTTGGAACTGTTGTAATTTACATTGTGAATTTGTAACTACCAAATGTTCCTGCTTTTTGTCATTATGAGAGGACTCCACGTGAATGGTAAAAGTTGCTTGGTGCCCTCAACAGAGGCATCCAGTAAAAAAAGCCTTACTGCTATACACTTTCAAGTTATTTGTAATATATTCTATTTTATTGCAGTATTATTATATGCAGGTGAGTTAAGTATATGGGGTGCCTCTTCACAGCCAGGCATATCAAGTTTCTGATGTCTCTAAATTTAAACAAGGCAGTCCCCACTGCTTTGCCCCTTGTGGTTGTGGTGGTATTGGTGTGTGGAATGTTGGAAAACTGTAATTTCATTTTTTTTCTGCTGTAACTGAAACAAGGCAGTCCCCACTGCTTTGCCCCTTGTGGTTGTGGTCGTATTGGTGTGTGGAATGTTGGAAAACTGTAATTTCATTTTTTTTCTGCTGTAACTGAAACAAGGCAGTCCCCACTGCTTTGCCCCTTGTGGTTGTGGTCGTATTGGTGTGTGGAATGTTGGAAAACTGTAATTTCATTTTTTTTCTGCTGTAACTGAAACTTGCTGTCCCTTTCTGTTTTGCTTTTGACACCTACATCAAAAACTAACTTTTGACGCGTGTCTTTGCAGGTACTCCCGTGAAAGCAGTGAACAGTAGTGCTAGCTGAATTGGTGAGTTTTGATGTGTTGCATTTGCATTCCGAGTTTCTCTTAGTACATGTTTGAATAGCACCTTGTCTGTGGTATTTGTTTGATGTTAGCACTTCTACGTGACCGTGTAATTTTTTTGCCAAGTTCTTGCAAGGAAATCGGCAGCACTGCCTTGGCGAGAGGAGAACTCGAGTTAGTGGCACACGTGACCAGTTAGGCAAGAAGCTAGAGAATTTCTTGCTATCACCATGTAAGTTGATCTTGCTTTTTCTCCTGATGAAGTGTTGTCAAGAGTTATGCTTTGTTGGCAGAAAAAGTAAAAGGTTTGTGTGGGTGCATTGGGTTAGTGTCAGATATAGCACCTCTGCATTGAATCAATGAGTTTTACAAAAGATAAGCTTATTTAGGTTGCTCTGCCAATCGGCACAGCATAGCGAGCACACTACGAGAGTATTACACCAGCTTGTCTTGAGCACAGCACAGGACATGGACTTAGAGACAAACTTTGTAATCGGTCATGCGTTTTATTTACAGCTTGATGGAGCGGCACGTCACTTGGCCAGCAATTTTGGCTAGGGCAACAACTGTTTGCCCGGATTTAAATTTGTATTTATGGGCTGCATCTGAGCAGACTGAATCTTTTAAAATTGTGAGCAGGTGCAAATGCCAGGTACGAAGCATGCTAACATTCATTTGACAGTGGAGCTTAGGTGCACTTCTGGACAATGCTGCTGAACGTCACAGAGGCCAGTGGCCCAGGTTAATTCAGTAAGTATGGCCCCACTTGTGTGCATCCATAAAACACTGGCCTTGAAAAAATAAGAGAGATGCAACACCACTAGCACTGCTTTCTGCCATCACTATGAGCACTGACTTTGGTCTGTGGCTGGCTGATGCCTCGCTGAGGGGTTGGCACCAGTCTCTGCCATACATTGTCCACTGCTGTCTGATGTTGATACGCTGCAGGCAGGTTCTGGAGCTGAATCTGTCTCTTGAGTGGCCGTGGTGCATGGCATGTCTTGCGTGACTTGAACCATGTCTTGCAGCTCTGCCCACGGGTCCTCGACCATGGATGGCTTGACATAGCTATCGGAGCTGCCACCAGATCCCCTATAGCGGGGCGACGAATGGAATGGTGACCCGGACCAGCTGGATGCCTGGGATCCCGAAGACTGGACGTCACGGGAAGAAGAGCAAGAGAAATAAATGGCAGGCACCAGCACAGGGCACTTGCAGCAGTGCTCTGCTGCCTCAGCAGTGCCACACACTACTACATTTGGGGGCAGCTGCTCAACGCCGTGCGCAGCTTTTGGTCCATTCTCATTGCCACCCCCAACAATACTGAATACTGACAGTGCTGCCAAACAGTGATACATGAAAGGTTTGTAGGACCAAACTGCCATTAATTCTAGAGGCGCTTTACTGTTGTTACAGTACAGTGCAAGCTTGGTTCAGCGCATCTAGTGTGTGTGTGACGGTGGACTAGGTGTCATAAAAACGTAAATGTTCTTCCCTACATCCCCTTCTTCATGGGCATTATGGTACATGATGAAACATTCCTATTTATACTTTGCATCTAGGCTGAATTTCAGTAGGGCTTTAACCTTACCCGATTACAAGATTCATTGTGGCAGAGCCATAACCACATTCATGTGTTTTGAAGACATGGCCGGGTACATAAATGGTGTGCATTGCAAGGCTGCTACTCTTTTAGTGGCATTTTACTCTGGCGCTGGAGTGAACGAACGAATGTTCATGGCTGAAATGTGTACAGAGAAAGCTTGTGCTGCATTTGTCGCAAGCATTGTTGAAGCCGGTTATTTAAATAAATTAACCTTAGCCAAATAAGGTGTCCTGGCATTTTGACACGAAGATGTAAATACTGCATGACAACTCGCGCGAGTGGTTTTATAGCTATCGGCCGCGAGGTTAACGCGCACGGGCATGCAAAATATTCGTGTGCCTATTGGCTCAACGCAACGTTCTGACCACGTACTCCATTTATTGTTTTTACACTGCTATAAATGCAGACTGCAGGTGACTTGCGAGCCCCTGACAAAGCGATCGCGCGCGTCAACCATGCAGTGTCTCGAGTTGACGGGCTGCGAAGCTTCGGGTATAATTCGGCGGTATTTAAGTAAGTCGCGGCGTTATACTGAAAGGTCGCGTGCATTGCCGTAGATAGATCGGAGTGCATACCCGTGGGCTAGAGCTGAAACGGTGCCTTTGTGGATAGCTCTGGTATTGGCCTTGCGGCTGCCATGGCGAACGGGGCGAGCCGTAGCTCTCCCTCTGATACTTCGGCTGTCTAGGGTGGCGGCCAAATACGGGCGTGCTGAATCTGGGGGAGGAGAACGGCGACGTGAGAGCAGAGTGGTGCTGGCCGCGTGGAGACGAGTTGGGCGCGGAAAAAGACTGCCGCGGTGGGCCGCGGATGGGGCTCTGGTACGGAGATGCCGGCGGCGACGGGAAAATAAAGCCCCGAGCGAACAAGGGCCGGTCGTCCTTCGTAGAACTGTCGTTCTGCATTGCACTGTATGGGTGCTTGTTTTCCGCCCTACCGGCACAAGGGAGTTTCAAAACGACTACTTGTCCACCACGCGCGACAGCGCCATAGCCATTTTTATACTCGTCGCTTGTGGCTGCATGAGCGGATTGGCTACTGTTGGCTATTGCCGGCCGAACAGGCCTAACGCTAGTGGCGGTTTCTGACAAGGCTTCTGGCGCGTGAGGTTTTGTGAGCCAGTTCGCCCGACTGTACGGTCAGTATTCCATTTTCGCGGAAAGTTATCGAAGTGAAATGGCAGGAAACTGTGCGTGCGTGAAACTCGTCGTGCAGCCAAGCACGATTTCGAGCGCGACATGCAGGAATTTGAGAGGGCGCAGCCTTCTGTCGGGATTCCTCGCTGACCGTGGAGCGTTCTTCAGTGTTTGCTGTGGTGAAGAGCAAGTGGCTACTCAATTCAAACTCGCTAAAACTCCCGTGGTCTCGTCACTAGAAGCGAAACAATGAAAGGTGGATCCAGGAATGTAAGGACTGGGCTGATAACTAGTTCGCAAGCTCTGCAAGCCGCTACAGCACCGTTAGTGCGGGGCTGTCTGGTAACGCCAGTGAGTGCTACACTTAAGTGGTGTTGCCTGCGGTGGAAGTGCTTCTGAGAAAACGGTGAATTTCCTGCTGACGAGTTTTGTTCATGCTATTGCACGGCGCAGTGGATGGAGTGGTCGACGAACTATAAGGCTTCTTCGGCGGTGTGCACGCTGTTGGTAGACATTTCGCGCGGTATAGTAACTCTCTACTCATTTGCAGCTCTCTGGCGCCGCTTTTGACTTTCAGGCTGTACAGTACGACCTGTGCGTCATCCGAGAAGCCGGCCGTTCATAGGCGTAGCTGTGTTGCCACTTAAGTGAAAAGTAGTTTTCCTGCAGTAGGGCCTCGACGATACATCGTCACGTACAGTAAAACTGCGTTCCTGTTATTGGATCCCTTCCATTACAAGAGAACACTGCGCTGAGCGACGCAATTTTAATAGGCGCTTGCCTATTATTCGTTAGAGCAATCGAAATACCATTCATCTTCAGTCCTGTTACTGTGGCACATCCTGCTTGCTAAAGTTGATGCTCTTGGGGCCGTGGTTTAAAGCATTCTAGCGTGTAGGTGACGGAGCACTCGCGAAAAGCTTTATGCTGCTCGTCATCGTTGTTGCGAACGAGTTTGACATTTCGGGTGCAGGGATTGTTGCCTGCGAGGACGGCGGCGTCTGCGAGCAACGGTTCCGGAATCTAGGCGTTGGATGTGTTGTCCTGAAGTCGCTGACTGTGCAGTTGTCATTTCCCCTTTTTTGACGCACTGAAAGTGAGTTGTGGACCGAAAAACAAATGGAAAGGGAAGTGTGCAGCCTCTAGTGCCCAAAGATATTGTGAAAGGTGGAGCATTGATATGTTTTATTCATAGAAGTTTCTACTAAGTACTAAGGAACATGGGTGCTGGAAGTTACTGAAGGCAGTAATTTAACTAAAGTAGTCACCTGTGCACTTGCTCCTCTGGAATTGCGTGGAGTTATAATTGCAAAAAGAAGTGAACTGCACTTCTAAAGTATCAACTGCAAGCCTCTGCAGCTACTGGCCAATGAGCAGTTTAAGAACGAAATATGAGCTCTGTCTTTGGTGCCAGATGGACTCAACACTTATTGTGCTGAAGGTCCACATGCATCAAAATTGTAAGTTCGTGTCCTTGTGAGGTGAGCCAACAGGACTTGTCGGGCTGGTTGGTTGATCATAATGCAAAAAAGACGAACTGCGCAACAAGAACACGGACGAAAGGGAGGCAGACACACACTAACACAGGTGCTGTGAGGTGCTGTGCTTTAAAGTCTCTGGTGCTTCGACATGACTGTGATAAAGTTCTCGGTATTTTAATTGATTAAGTGTGGCATGTAAATGCATGTGGCACTTGGAAATGTAACCATGATGGCCGGCAGTAAGCAGGCAACTGTATTACGAAGTTTTTCACATATGCAATAGCTTTAGATGCAAGTTGAAAATGCGATGTTCTGAGTATAGTTGAATACGTTGTGTCCGTGTAAGTAAAGTCTGCGAGTATCATCAGCGTTTCATATCAGATGTTGTTCTGCCATTTAGTATTGTCTATCATGTACACTGGACATAATAAAATGAACTTACTTTTTACAAGTGTAGTGAAGTAATAGCACAGAGTGACACTTCTGTGGCAGATTCAGAAATGTTTGCTGGCATTAGCACCAAGCAGTGGTGTAACCACTTTCTTCTTTATGTGAGCATGTAAAGTTAATATAAACTGGGCTGTGGTGATAGCCTGTTGAAGGCACATTCAGTGTAGTCTGCACATTTTTATGCAACTTCTATGCTTTGGGGATAATTTGTTGGGGGCATCTGCTTGGCGTGAAATGTAGGTTGAACCGAACTCATCATAGTGCAGATACATAACGTAGAATTATTGCTAAACTTTGTGCTTGGTGCATGATGGCTTTAGCTGCCTATGTGCCATAAAACAGAACACAACAATATTGCTGGGCTTTTTTTTTTTTTTTTTTCACAGATGGTCCCTGCTGGAGAACCCAGCAAGAGCAAGCTGCTGCTTCAAAGGTAAGATTTTTTTTTTTTTTTAAGCTTATTGCAGCACTGAAGACCACTTCTGTGCAGAGATCGACACATCCAATAACAGCAACATGCTTTTCTGTACCATGAACAATGAATAAAGGAATGGTTTACGGCCACAATCTCATGGCGTGGTTTTTCTTGATAGTTCCTGTGTTCCGTGTGCTTTGTTTTTGTGCGGTGCGCGGTTAAATGCGAGCTGGAAGCCCCATCCTTACGTTTTTTTTTTTTTTTTGCGTCGCAGAACTTTCATGTGCTTACCGTGCCTGATTGAAACTATACCGACAAATGTGTTGCGGTTAGTACATGAACACCGCAAAAAAAAAAAAAAATGCAGTGAGCAGGCTTCAGCGCTCGAGAAGTGTTATGCTGTGCCAATGAGATCAAGAGCGCTAAATGTATGCACAAGCGCTGTAATACAAAAATTTTGAAAGGAAATGGCGAGATAAAGGAGGGAGTGAAGAAAATTTTCGCGTTATTCCGCAATATGTGGAACAAGCGCTCTTGGCGAGCGTGCTAGGAGTGCATGCCGCGTGCTTCTAAACAAAAGCGAAACTTCGCAACTCGCGTACGAAACTTGCGCGTGGATCGCGTACGAAACTGTCGTGCATGGATCGTTGTGTTGTGGTTTTACTTTTGTTCCTTTGTTTCCCCCACCTTCAAACCCTGGCCAATCCCCCATGTGCCATCGTATTTGAGGCAACAAAAACAGTAACAGCGTGAGAGGTAAGTTTTTGCAAGCTCACGGCAACCGCGACAGCATGGAGCATTTGGAACGGCTTCGGAACCGGTGGGAGTCGGATGAGCAGTGGTGCATGCGTCGGCAATTCATTCTGCAGCACTGGGACCGTCTTCCGCAGGACCGACTGCTGTGTCTGGCACAGGTGTTCGCGAACATGAAAATGCTCGGCTGCGCGTACCCGGCCGCTGTGACGGAATTTGTGCGTGAGCTAGCGAAGGACGTGCCTAGGCCGGAGCGACCAAACGTTCCCCCAATTGCGCCGGTCATCATCGTGAGGGGCAGTGCCACACCGCCGCATGAGCTTTCGTCGGAAATCCCTGCTCAGTCGTTAGTAGTCGATGTTGACAACGGAGCTGGTCACGGGTGCGAACCACGTAAACGAGGAGCCAGCCCTGACATCTCCGGTGCTGCGAAGGTTGCACGCAAACCACCAGACGAGCCGCCGGAAGAAGCCCCCTCTGCGAGTTCCAATGCTCCGTCTACTGCCGACCCCACGGTCGCCGCACAGCTCTCAAAATTCGAGGCCGTGACGCAGCTTATAAAAGACGATGTAATCATCGGCGTAGACAAACTCGATGTGTTACAACAGGCTTTTGCAACATGTGGTTTCAAGCTTAAGTTCCAGGTACGGCAGACGATTGAATGTGTTATCCGCGCTGGTGGTGAAACTCTGGCAGTTGCTTCGGCTGGGAATAAAAAGAAAGCCAAGTGTCTCGCGCTGAATTCAGTCTGGGATAAGTTCGCAAGTGTTTGCCCCAGTCTACCTAAAGACGCCCACATGCCCCGCGAGCGCAAACAAGTTTGCAAGGCTGCGAAGAAAAGCAGTGTGAAAGGTAAACGTGCTGGCAGAAGTTCGGTGCCTAAAAGCGCTGACGCGTCACGTGAGTGCGAACGAATTGGCAAGGCCGAAGAGAAGTGTAATGGGAAAACTAAGCGCACTGCACAGAGTTCGACTGTTATTAATGGTGGCCTTGGCCTGGAGAAGGTTGTTGTGGTTGAAGCCTTATATTCTCCCAGTGATGCCATGTCGACACTGAAGTTGACGGCTGTCGGGAACCAGCTCGTAGGAGCATTTCATCTGCAGGGCACTGAGTCCGGATTTGTTTGCACGTACCAGCTTGGACGCCACATGCTCAAGGAGGGATTTGGCAGTACAAAAAAAGAGGCCAAGCAGAAAGCAGCTGCTGCATCTCTTGCATACCTCCAGAGCATTGCTCCAACACTGAGGGTGAAACAGCGTGTGTGCAGGCATGGATCTGAATTGACCAGAGACATGTTTAGGGGCCCTGAGGAGATACTAAGCTCGGAGAACGTTGGCCACAAGCTCCTCAAAATGATGGGTTGGACTGGTGGTGGCATGGGAAAGGGGGGAAGTGGCATTGTTGACCCTGTGGTGCTCAAGGAAACATGCGGCCGACAAGGCCTGGGCTTCAGTGAAAGCTCTGCTCAAGTGGACAAGAACTTCAAGACCAAGGTTGATCAAGTTGTGCGAGATTATTCTCTCACTGTGGTGCTAGAGGACCTTGTGTTTTCACCAGAGTTCAACAACGAAGAAAGGAAGTATATCCATTCGGAGGCCCAAAAGTATCGCCTCAAAAGCAGAACTGTGAACGGCCCGTTAGGCAGGTTTCTCATTCTGAGTCACAAGATTTCTGCACGCGAGCTTCTGGACAGGGTTCTGGCCTCAGGCCACACAGAGAAATATGAAGTTGTGATGCCGGGTCAGGCGAGTGGTGCGAAAGAGAACACAGCTTGCCATGACGTGCTTGCCAAGGAGTGAACTGTGCCATATCGGCTACTAATTGCAAGCACTGATTGCTCATAAGAACTTTTGTGCTATCGGGCATGACAAACTGCAGCATTGTGCGATATATTGGACTTTTGCATACATATTCACAACTGGAGTGGCTGTGTTAACCGCTTGTGAGCAGTTGTTTTGAAAGCAGTGTTTGGCTTTGCTCGCATAGTGGAAAAGTTAAGGGCCCTCTAGTGCATTTAGCAATATGCTATGCATTTTGCACCCAAAATTATCTTGTATCTGTCCTTCATATTTTTGCAACATTCTGAACTAGTGTGCATTATTGTCCAGAGAAAAACTAATTCTTACATAATATTCAAGTTCATATAATTATCTCGTGAATATAAAGATTATCCCCATCAGATCTGACCAATAAAGTATTTCATTTAAGCTGCGGTAATTATTCTGTCTCTCTCTCTCTCTCTCTCTGTGCCTGCGTGCATGTGTGTGTGCATTAATAGCCCTTTTTTTTACGTGTATAATATAATGTGTGCTCAAGTCACATACCAACCTCACTTGAGCCCCGTGTTTTTGTTCAAAGGGTGGCACAGTTGGCGTCAACACAGCAACCTGTCGAAAACTGGTCTGGCCATGTGGCCATCAGCATCTATCCACACCCAGTGTCTCAAGGTGTCTCGGAAAGGGTTTTCTCACACTCACTGAAGCGTGCACTCTGGAGAATTTCCTATAAGCTCGCTGCTTTCAACTGTTGGCTGCTTTGTCTTGAGACGGCTGTGGTTGCAAACACTAGCACTATATGTAAAGTTGGCATAGAAAGCATGCCCAAACATCATGTTCTCTTCGCAACAGCCATGCTTGTGTTAGAGCTGCTGGTACTGTAGGTTAACCCAACAATGCAAGAGCAGTGAAGTGGAAAATTCTGGCATTTATACATGAATATTCCTTATCTTTAGCTTGGGCTCCGAGCATTCCTTAATTCTGCGAAAGAAAGGGCTAAACTTTGATATATATTGTTACTGCAAGTTTTAACAAAAACAAAAGACCAATTTGAATGTTGATATCTAGCTTTTGAATTTCTCATTAAAGTGATATCCTGGCTATAAATTTTCTTCTACTGACACCTTGACCTGGTCCACCTGTCTTACCCTGCAAGTGAGCACTCCAAGCATGATGGCTGTAGCAACAATGAACGGGCACCATTCCCCTGGAAAGAATTGTATATGGGACGTTTTTTGACAAATATAGGGTAGTGAAAAAAATGTCTGGCTTCTTGTGTTGTCAGGCCTTCCAAAAAAGGGAGTGACTAGCAGGTGGGCGGTAAAACATTTATTATACGTAGGGGTCTGCCAGTGATAATTTTTTAGCAGCAAATCTAATATTCTATTCCATTCACTGAATGAATCGAATAGTGCATCTTTAGAATTATTTGAAACCATTCAAGTACTGTAATGGCTTTCAAATAATTAGTGTGAAGAAATGCCATAGTTTTCATCGACAGCTATTTTGAAAACAGTCGTGTCTGATGGAGCAGTATCCTGCTTCAATTGGTCTATGTGGACAGGAAAGCTTGCTACTGCATGGGAAAGGATGGTAGTGGTATTTTTTACACTGTGGTGCTCAAGGAAAAATGCGACCGAAAAGGCCTGGGCTTCGGTGAATGCTCTGACAAGAACTTCAAGACCAAGGTTGACCAAGTTCTGCGAGAGTTCTCTCGCACTGTGCATCTAGAGGACCTTATGTTTTCACCAGAGTTCAACAGGGAAGAGAGAAAATATATCCGCTTGGTGGCCCTAAATTATTACCTCAGGTGCACCAGTGTAGATGACCCGATGAGCAGGTTTCTCACTGTGAGTCACAAGTAATCGCCTAAGATTGTGAACAGGATCCTGGCCTCTTGGGCCTGAGTGAGAAATGTGAAGCTGTGATGCCAGGTCTGGTGAATGGTTCCAAAGAGAATTGATGGTGCACAGCTTGCCATGACACGCTTACTAAGGAGCGAACGAAAGTGAGCTGCAGCTTAGGAGCTAGTAAGTGCAAGCAGTGAGTGTTCATAAGAATTTCTCTAATATCAGGCATGGGAAGTTGCAACGGTAGGCAAATAAATCGGACTTGTGCATGTAGATTCATGACAGAAGTGACTTTTCTTTCTTGTGGGCAGTTGCTCGGAGTGCAAGAACCAAAGCAGTAGGTTATTCTAGTCCAGTTGAGTTCTCGTGAAAGGGAAGAAATCCTATGCTAGGCGGGAGCATCACAGCCAAGTGTGAGTGGTTTGTGCATGTCGTAGTGGACTAAGATGTTGCATGTCTCTAGATGAGCTCCTCGGAGCAGTTGAAAGTATCGGCTCCTACTTGATGCCATCTCCATGTTGGTCCTTCACAAGCAGACTGTACAGAGGCTCAGGGATGTGAGCAGCACCACATAGGAATCTGTTTTTAAAGTTCAGCAGTGCTTAGGCCTCTATAAGCTCTCTTCAGGGCTTCAACCTTTTCTTCTGTTGAACTAATACTGGTGGTGTCAATGTGGTATCCAAGGAAAGTTACTTCCAATGTGGCGAAGGTGAATTTCTCTCGGCTCGGAGAAATGTTGTCGTCCCTTGTGCGTTTTAGCACAGCTCACAAGCGTTTGTCATGCTTGTAGGCATCCAGACCTCCTGGTGTGATATCGTCAATGTACATGTAGACTCCAGGCAGTTCCACGAGGAGCTCTTCCGCCTTATGGCTACGGCTGATGTCACTCTGAACAACAGGTGAAACTCTGAACAGTCCTCGGCGCGTACTGACCGTCAGGCGATCGGCTGGTTCACTTTCCACAGCAAGCTGCTAGTAGGCTTGATGGAGGTCTAGCTGTGTGAAAACAGTGCATCTAGCAAGGTGCGGTAAAAGCTGGTCTGTGGTTGGAGGTGGATGTGCTTCCATCACCATGAAGCCTGATCTTGCTGTTCAGCTTTATGATGCACACTGCAGGAGTAGTGTGTGGATTGTACGTGTTGGCAGGTGCCTTCTTGAACAAGGGTGTTGATGGCTTCGTCTACTTTGGGCAGTAGAGTGACTGGAATTTGACGTGTCTTCAAGAAGATAAGAGTGATTTCAGTCTTGAGCTCGATGCAGACAGAAGTCCGAGTCCTTCAGTGAGGACTTCTGGAAATTCAGAGATGGTGTTATGATATATGGGGAAGAAAAAATGTCTGCGTAAGTGTGAACTCTGCCTGAAACCAGTAACCTTTGTATCAAATACATACTGAAGATGGGAATTCACTGTGTTTAAAGGTTCTTTTCATGGGGGGTGGGGGGCAAATTATGTGTGCATTTTCCACAAATTTCTTGAGGGCCCAATTTTTCATAACTTCCATGCAATTTGTGAGACACATGGAAATTGCATCCTCGTGAGAATGAGGTCGGTTACAGTACGAAGGTGACTGTTCCTGATAGCTAGGGCCCCTAGTTCTCTGTGATTCCACAAGATTAACATTTTTGCCAGCAATGCAAATTTTCTATGTTGTTGCTATTGATTTCTGCAGATATTAAGAGAAATGAAAGAACAATATGAATGGGATTATTTAGCCATCGGACTTCTCGTGAGAGCAAGATCCTGGTCATGAATGCATTTCTGCTGACACTTTGACTTGCTTCCTTCATTCATCTTCCCCAACAAGCGAGCTCCGTCTCGTCAGGTATGTTCATGGCACGAAGGTATCGAGCGCCGATCAATCTTGTTAAATTAAAGGATGTTTCGGCACCACTACTGAGAACTTGTTCACAATGAAGGGATGGAAGTGAGGGTTGATTATATAGGCTTCATGATGTGATGCAAGCAGCGGGTGATTATTGGGGGTAGATTGCCTTTGTTGCAATTGAGCGTGTGTGCCGTTGTCTAAATATGAAGGGATTCTCTGGAGGAGAAAATAACTTTTATCGGTTTCAAAAAGATGTAGGTCTTGTATCTTTTCTTCCGTCTTAGGGGTGGAGAAACCCTTAGTCCAGAGCTCCCGCAGTTTTAGCCACATGACGAGCCCAGTCCACCAGCCCTAGCTGATCCTCCGGGTCTGTTTTGCAGCACGGCCTCCCATTGGGAAGCGGAAAATTTGGTTACTGGCAGGATTGCCGGATTTGCATGGCATTCCCATGTTGTATGGTATAGCGTGGGTTTCTTTCTACTAAAGAGACATTTGGTAAGGTACTGTGGGGGGTATCACTTGTTTAATGTATTTAATTCAGGAAAGAGTTTGTTTGTAGGTGCCACCACACCATGGCATCCTTCCTGTTGGGTTTCTTAATTATGAAGTGGGGATAGTTGCTTCATTCCTGGACGGTAGAGTTGGATTATTCCTGTGTAATGCAATAATGGTTGGCCTAAGGTGTTCGTGCCTGTTTGGCTGTCGTTTCCTTTCTTCGGGATAGTTGTTTGGCTCCCTTTTTTTCTACCTCTGTTACCGGTGCTTGGTGGGCCCTGGCTCGAGCTTCAGCGTGGGCTAGCCGATTGCCAGTTAGGGACTCGTGTCCAGACCAACTGTACACTGGAGATTGCAGCTTTTTTGTCTGCTTCCGTTAGTAGCCCATAGGCTGCCAAGGATATGTCCAGCTCTAAATGAACGGTGCTTGTGAGTCTGGTAGGATTACTCCCAACTGTTTGCTTTCAACCTGGATGCTGAGGATGGCAAATTAAGGCAATGGCCATTTCTTCAGCTTCTTGGCAATCAGTTGTCTTGTGATATACCGGTAAGAGTTGTGATATTGGTGCCTTTTGAAAACATAATAATAGTGGGGTAAAAATGGTTTGTAAACACTTTATTAAATTCTTGTAACACTCTGTATGTGTTCTGATGCCCCCCTACTTTTGCGATATTGGACTTCTTGGGAGAGAAAATGAGAGGTGGGTGCACAAATATCTGTATGGCTTTCAGCACAGGAGGTATGTTGGAGTTTTGAGATAGACATCATACACTCGATGTGGAGCATGTCAAGAAAGTGTCATTAGTCAAATAAATAGAATATGAAGCAATACATGGTGCTGAACTACCAAAGCCAGGTTTGATTGTGTTGAAGGCATATTTGGGGTGTACGGGATATAAAAAATAAACTTTTTACTATTACTGCAGAATCGCGTGTAAGAGCTGCACCCTCTGTTTTGGACTAGATAAGTGAGAAAAAACATGGTTATATGTTGTTTTTTTTACATCGTGTATGGGGAAACGCCTTCAAAATTGACACCCGAGTTTAAAAAAAAAAAAGTGCAGCCATTGCAAAAGTTTACACAGTGTGTGCACTGTTTTCTGTAGGATTGCGCGGATTCTTCAATCTGACGTTGCAGAATATAAAATTTTCTGCTGCAGAAAGTTGGCGTGCTGTGACTGGTGTGTGCTCTTTTTGCAGTGCCTAGTTTGGAGCAGCGAGCAGGCGGAAAGCACATGACAGTCGTGCCACTGTGGGATGTAGAAAACCTAGCAAACTGCGATACTTTGGGAGGTATGCTTCCGTACGCTACAGACCAAACACAAAGGCTTGAATAATGCCTCACTTTTTTTGTTATTCGACGAGCGTGGATTCATAAATATGATGCATGATTTTCACTTCAAGTGCCTTGTTGAGTTCAACCATGACATAGCGAAAAAGATGGGAGCTTCTGCTTGTGGTTGACAATGTTGTGACGCACGTCGTGTTGCCTTCTCTGACTGTGGCGACGGCACTTTTCTTGCCACTGAATGAAGAGCGCTAGATTCAGCCACCAGATATGGGTGTCATTCATGCGCTTAAGGTGTAGAATCGGCGCTGCAGTGCAGCACATGCTGGTATTAATTTATGGCGATGTTAGGTTCTGATATCCATGTTTGCCACTGTGGAAAGAAAGGATTAAGGCCATGTGGATGGGACTGACAGTAGAGGGCATCGGAAATTTATGTAAAGCATGGTTTATGGCCAAGAAATGGCTTAAGGTACTGTTGAACATCCGTGTGATTAGTTACTTGTCGATTTGGTAACGATTTGTAACAATGTGAAGCACAAATGGTCGGATGTGATTTCGCCTGGGACGACTTTATGAGGTGCGGATTATGCCGCCAGTTTTGGAAAGTGATACAGTGACGAAGCTATTGTATGCAAAGTACAAGCACTCCCTGGTTGCCAAGAGTCTAATGATGAAGAAATGACTTGTCGTTGGTTGCTGTGCATGATTTAACCGCGATTAGTTAAATTGTGTACTAATTGTAATAGCTAAAAGGTCAACTATTTAATATTAGTTAACCAGCTTGTTATATTGCATCTCACAAGTCGCATCTCGACAGCTCTGTGGAGGCTGCAGTGATCTGAGCCTATCAGAACAATATGCACTGCAAAACGTGTTCCTCCATGCCCCTCATCCCCACAGATGGTGGCTCTGTCACTGGAAAGTAAAGACCACTAGTGTCCAGCTGCTGTGCTGCGCGAAGGAGACTCTGCTGGCTCAGCGGACACCGTGTTTACCAATAGCGGGGCACCACTTCACAGCAGACCGTAGCAGTGCTGTGTTCGTGCGGACTTTCTCTGCTAATTTAAACAAAGAATGAAACGCTCGCTGTACTTTCAAAACTCCATCGTGATATACGTTTTCACTTACGGCAATAATTGTAAAAAAAGTTGTCGCAACACTGCTCAAATAGTTCAGGAAATATTTGTTGTCTACCTTGGCCCTAACTGGATCTTTCACAGTGCTGCAAACGACTTGTGAGATGAAGCATAGTTAACACACCTCAGTTGTAATCTGATTCACACCATCGCTGACAACGCTATGCTGACGAAAGTGCTCATCTAACTCAAAAAGCCTTTTTTTTTTTTAAATTGCACTCGTAGGTGGAGCATCCTCTATACACACATATTTTCAGAATTTTTTCGATAGTAGAACACAATACTCGTCTCAAAGGGTAAGGGAAATGAATGATGATAGGGATGAAACAGCCCATAATTTATATAATTATCAAAAATTTGTGACAACCTAGAACTGAACGTCCATGGAACACAGATGTTGACAATGCCAGTGCCTTGCTATATAGAGGCAAGCCGCCGCGGTGGTTCGGTGGTTGTGTCGCTCGGCTGCCGACCCTAAAGACGCAGCTTTGATCCCGGCCGCGGCGGTCAAATTTCGTTGGAGGCGAAATTCTAGAGGCCCGTGTGCTCTGCGATGTTAATGAACCCCAGGAGGCCGAAATTTCCGGAGGCCTTCACTATGGCGGCCTTCATAGACTGAGTCTCTTTGGGACGTTAAACACCCATAAACCACGTCTAGAGGCAGTTTGAGGATACATTTTGAGTGCCTCATGGTGTATTTTTGTGCAGGGAACTGGGTAGAGAGACCCCTGCTTTTCAAATCCCTCGTGGGTGCCTCAAGGAAGGGAGCTGAGTTGACTGGCAGGAGACAGTATGACGTGGTCTTTTCTGCCTTATGAGTCACATACCATCTCACCCCCTCTTCGATGGTGTGGAGAACACGTATACACACCTTTTTCTACTCTCCTGTTGTCTCATTATATATCGATCACATGTAGCTGCATAACTGTCAGTCACTACACGCCTTTGGCCGTAGCTTTAGCTAGAATTCAGAGAGAGTGCAATGAAGTACTAACCTATGTTGAGATTTCAAATTGCTCAGTGAACAAAGCAGTTTTTGCAGATCTGAAATGAAGACTCGCCTTTGAAGAACATTATCCTTGAATAGTATCGGCTTTGCATGTTACGGAGCCTTCGAATCGACAAGGTAAGGCAGATTGTGTGTATGTGCACACGTCTTATGCCCCGGAATGCATTTCTGAGAGCCATGTAGCAGCAACCTATTAGCCATGCGGCATTTTCTAATATGAAACGGAAATGTAACCTGTAACCTGTGAGTTTGAGCATGAAGCAGTGTGGCATGATTCGAGGCCAATATTTACCTGTGATAGCAAAAGTTAGTCAACAGTAAAGCAAAGCAAGCTATATGCATTTTTTGATAGTGTTTGTGTATTGTAATAGTTACAATATTCATTAATAAAACTGTCATACGAAATAAGCTGTGCAGCTGAGTGGTCACACAGGTATAGGGCAAATAGTAAAAGCATCATACTTTGTGTGGTAGACATAGACCTAATGTCACTTTTTAAACCAGTAAAAACTTAGCCATTTATTAAATTAAGTTCCTTTCCAAAAAGTTAACTAAATCCTTGTAAGGAAATGTTATCAGAGAAAAAAGATATACAACCTCATTGAACACGTTGAGCCAAAAAAGTTTTTCATTGAAAGCATATTTTGTTTATATGTTATTCATTGCATTATTTTTCTACAAATATCGACGTCAAGTTTTAGTGTTTAAATACGCACTCAAAGTCTGGTTTTGTCACAGGACATCCCGACCTTGATTGCGCTAGTGCACATACATATTTAACTGATTACCGTAGAATCTCTCAAATCCATACATGGCAATCTCTCAGAAATTTAGAAATTAATATCACAAATATTCATTTGGAAGTGGATAATTTAGGGCCTGTAGGTGCCCTGTCGTTGTCTAGTATGTATATTTGCTTACACTGATACGTGGATTAGCGGTGAATGTACCAAGGACATCCATGGGCGCTTGGGCGAGATGCTGCTAGAATGAAGCCCTGATGTTAAGATGTGCATGCAGCCTGCATTTCTTCTCTGTGTGCCTGGATTGCATTGGCGGGTATGAGCACCGTACCACTGAAATGCTCTTGACACATGTTAAAAGCTGGATTAGAGCAGCATTGATGTATTCTGCATTCCATTCCTTGAACTGCACTTTCTTGTACCAAATAAGACTGAATGGAATTATGTGGATATCCTAAAACAGAAAAAAGATTGGCTGATAAGGGCGGCAGCATGGCAGTTCAGGTAAGTTAATTGGTACGATACGATTTTAAAAATTATAGTGCAACCTAAAATAAGGACATAAGTGAGACAAGTGCTAACTTTCAACTGTTTATAGGGACCAGCACAGAGCAGTAATATCAAGGCATGCCATGGCCAGACATCACGTATGTGTGTTGGCATAAGCCTATCGAGGGAGCAGTGTGCAATTTAAACAAAGATGCATGGTGCTGCTGCCTGCTGTGCCCTCAGGCTTTCAATGTTACAGTTCACTGCTATGTCACAATTCCCTCCTTGGAATCGCACATGTGTGGCACAGTCTTACATGCCTGCAGAAATGTATGTGTCACGCAGACTGTGCAGGTTGAGATGCCTTACTACTGCACATGCAGTGTAGTAGTGGTAGTAGTAGTAGTAGTAGTAGTAGCAGCAGCAGCAGCAGCAGCAGCAGCAGCAGCAGCAGCAGCAGCAGCAGTGCATTTCTGCTGCAGAGGGCAAGGTCTGACTAACACGTACATGGCATGCCTCTGTGATACGCACGTGATATATTTGTTCACATTATTCAAAGAAATGCATCAATTTTTTGGAAGATAAGGAAATGCTGGTTGCCAGTACTCAAGTGGCAGGACATTTACTTTTTGAAGCCCCATTGTGCTGGTACTCGGTTAGGAACCTGCAACAGATGAGAGAAAAAAAAAAATTTGTTGTTACTTTTTCTTTTTACTTGCAAACACTACCTAAATGTGTACTGTTAATTTGTACTTTGATGCTGCCAGGTGTATTCTTGGCATGAAAGCTTCCTGTGGTCAGAATTCCCAATTTTCACTCGGCTGTTTCCTCGTGTTCTTGATAATAAGCCTGCAGATTTGAGTGTGTTAATTGTTGTTGGCAGTTATTTGTTTGCAATGTGTTTCTGTATTAGCTGGATTGCAGGCACCAAGTTTTAAGGCTACAAAAAGCTTGCTGGATGCTTGTGTATACAAAGAGGTGTGCAGGTGGGTACTGGAAGGAAGCAATGCATAAAACATATTTTATTTTCATTTGAAGTGCGTAAAGCTGAGCATGTACTTTCAGAGCCTACAAGTCGCATCAGCATAATGCATGAATTGGAATTTTTCTAGAAATACAGTAGATGCTCATTAATTCAAACTTCAAGGGACCAGAGATTTTTATTTGAATTATCAGAAAGGCACGTTAATATGATCCAAAACTAAATGTGATTTGTTTTATGGATATCTGTGCATGCAAATAATATCTTCAATTTATTTCTTTAAGCAAATGTAGCTAAAAACTTTAGCCCAACATAAAATATGGGTGAAAGGCAGTGATATCTCTGCTCAAGTGTGGTTGAAAAAAGTTATCAGAAATGCGCTGTTTTCCCAATAGAGTAAACCCACGTTATGAAGATCTAAAAGGATTGAAAAAAAGGTCTGAATTATCTAAAGCTCGAATAGTCGAATGGCCACAAAAAAATATTTCTGAAACAGTTTCTCACCGCATTAGATTTAATTGATAAAAAAATAAATGGTCTGCTTTTAAGATAAATTAATTGCGTGGCAGTGACGGTTTTTCGCAATTCTGTCAATGTGTACTGCATGCCCACTGTCGGGAATATCGAAGCACAGCTGCTTCAAAATAGCAAAGCCTTCTGCGGCCTCCTTCGTAGGTGCAATGCAGTAGAGGTGAAGCCTCCTCACAAGCGCTGGTGTCCCTGTAAGGAGGCTTCACCACACAGCGAGCAGCTTGGGATATGCACGGATTATCAACACGCAGGACTGTGCGGACGAAAGCGAGGGGAATGAACATTTGCACCCGAATGGCAAGATGCCTTCTAAAAAGAAAAAAAAAAGACTGTTGATGCGCCAGTTAGCACTCGAACAGGCACGCAGCTGGGCTTGGCTTGTTGAAGCGTGGCAGACAGACGTGCACAGTCGTCGTGGGCTGGTAGCGAAGCTCAAAAAACGAAACTACATGGCGATCTGATGTTTCCAACTTGGTCGCCGCACTTTCGCACGCTGGGAGCGTAGGAGCAAGACAATAATTTTGAAATAGTCAAACTTAGGAAAAATTCATGGTGCGAATTAAGCGGCTTTGAACTGCATTGAAAGTATAGCCAGCTAACCAAAATTTTTAAATTTGTTTGAATTATTGCGAGTCTACTGTATGCTGACACTTGCACATTGTTGCAACATACACATGATTGGAAGTGCTATCGCGCATTAATCATTCTTCTGCGTTGCAGTGAGGCACAGTTTCGCATTAGCTCTTCTCACCTGTGGCCTTTTCCATTGCGGTACTGTGTCATATCTTTATTGTGAAGTGTGTGTATGGAATTTTGGTGCGAGCGGCACTTTGAGGTAAGCAAATCACCATGTATGCATCAGCTAGGTTACTGTATAGTTGATTTTTGTCCCAGGAAAAATGATTGTGCCACTGAATCTGCTCAAGGAGGGCATCTCAACAGCTCGTGCACCATGTGCAGTAGTGAGCAGATGATGGACAAGCCATACATCAGTTTTTTGGGCCCTGCAGCTAACTGCTTTCTTTTATCTGCCCAGCGATTATCAAGACCCTACCTGCAGAAATCGAAACTAAAACGCCGGCATGGAACCTATCTGACATTAAATCATCTAATGTTCATTGATGAAGAATAATTTATTTTCTTGGGTTACTAATGTGAAATCTTTGCAGTAAAAAAAAAAATGCAACCCGTAAACTTTGTCTCTGCTGTTTTAAGACTTACTTGACTGCTTTTGTCAGCTTAGGCGGGAGTGGGCGGCTCTGTTTGGACTAGAGTAGCTGTTAAGACACTTTGCCTGAGGAGCCGCAGAGTCTCACACCACTCTGCATGCTATACATACACTGTTGGCAATACCGTGCCGGGAGTGACAGCTTTCCTGTGATGGATAATGATGGCCCTAGCATGATTCAGGCATTTGCTCATCTTAGAACTTTTGTGATGCTCAGCATGGATGGGGACAGTCAGATGCGACTGTTGTAATTTTTTTTTTTCACAATACTCAGGGAAAATATGCCTCTTCAGTCAACAGTTCATTATGCAGATAAAAGTTGACAGAGTGCATAAGCACAGGGTTTGCAGTACGGGATGAATGACATTGTTGGCCAACAACCAATCCTCATTGTCCAAGGTTAGACAGTAATTCATGGAACAGAGCACAGATCAAACCTAATAGGAGAGGATGACATGGGAAGCTTTGCAGACTAAACAAATCAGGCTCTCGAGGAACGAGAACGCTAATGAATACCTATAGTTCACATGTACACATGGTAAACATAGCCATGCACGCTTCTCTCAGCATTTCACAATAATGCTGCTGTTGTGGAAAATTGGTTCACAGCTGCACTCAAGGTAATTAACTACCAGATTGTTTTGGCATGCTTGTTCTTTTTTCTTTTTCATGCTCAAAGTGTTCGTGCAGACAGTCATTCCCAAACCACCAATTGCATGCTCCTAACTCACCAAAGGAGATGCATAAAGCAAGTTTCTTCATCCTCATATTGGAAACGGTGTTGAGCATGTATTTTTTTTCTGTACTTCTCCTTACATCTCTTCTTTTTTTCCTCCTCTTTCACTCTTGGGTGCTGTACCCCGAATTTGTTTTTCTAAAAAAAAAAAATTGGTGCCGGCTTTGCTATAAACCTTCCAGTACACTCATGCTCATATGTTTTGCCCCCTTTATAAAAAGATAATGTGATATTTGCAGGGGATTACTGTGTTTATACAAGCCTTCTGTCATAGCTCTGCGTTGTAGAAGTAATTAAATGGCTACTTTCTTGTTCCCAATTGGCACCCATGGTATATGAAGCAGCTGCTGATGAACTGACCCCCTCAGCCCCTTAATGCTAAGTGCGAACCATCGTGAAAGCATCTGATCTCAAGAATGCAGGACTGGTACCAGTCCTTGTTTCCAGGCTTTGTCATCATTGCGTGTAAACACGTGTTTACACGCAATGATGACAAAGCCTGGAAACAAGTCTCGCGGTCTTGACTTGAGCTCCATGTGCCCTAGAAGCCAATGCTGGTGGTTCTTTGGCGAGCTACGTTCTCAAGTGCTGGCACAGAAATATAAGCTTTCTTTGCAATGGCTCCATATTTACTTGGTTGAAGGCACATACACATCAGTAAAGCAATGTTGCATGCAAGTGAAGTGCTGCATTCATAGCAGTCAAATGTTAGACATTTAGATGAACGAGCCTGACCGTCTTCTAGTTGCATGGAATTCTTCCTTTTGTAATCTTTTTTTTTTTCATGTTAAGATTTGGAATTTGAATGTGACTTTTCAAATTAATAAAGACCAAGAGAATTTTCATGTGTTGCACAACAAAATTTGGGTCATGCGATAGCTGCTTGCACTTGCCAACAATGTTGTGCTCATGTTTTGTGGTTATAAATCGTTCACATTCTCAGGTAGTTCTCTTCGGTTTTTTTTTGCGTTAAATCCATTTTTTGAACTAGTTATTTTTCATATACTCCTGGCACAATGAAGACTTGCCTTTATTTCATGTTTAAGGGTAAATCTTGTGTTCTGACATGGAGCAACAGCCATACAGCTGAGTCTGAACTGATATACGTAGCTTTAGGGCAAAACAGCGGTAAGTTTCCTTGATGAATGACCTGCTTTTTCTCAATTTGTATGCATGAGTTATCAAACCCTGCTCTGCTGTAATGATATCCTCTTGATCTGACACACGTACATTTATAATTATGTGCTACGTTGTGTGTGTGTGTGTGTGGTTGCAATTAATATAGTTGATGAATTCCCAGAAGCATGTATGAATATTTTGTATGGTTCGTGCATGGTAATGCTGATCTGGAATTGCAGATAAGTGTCGCCTTTTGGCGTTTTTGTAGGTTCCCTTTGCCGACATGACTTGCAAGAGCACGTATTCTGAGCAGCTGTTGCTTTAAAGGTGAGATTCGCTAACTGGCAGTTAAAGATCATTCAGAGATTGGAGCCGTTCACTGCATCATGATTCAGCGTGTAATTCGCGACGTGAAGGAAAATAAAGCCGTTGTTTATTACAACTCTTTGACCTGCTTTTCCTGGTGTGTTTGAAGTACCCGCCACGCTGCGCGTGCGGTGACTCCGTGCCCCACCCCCCATATGCGCGCATTTGTGTTGTCGAGCGACTTCCAACGGTGCCGAGGCACCGACGCTCCTACTGGCGCATGTAAGGCCAGAGTGATCTCGTTCGCATTATTCTGAGGCCTGTGGAGCTTTGAGATTGTGTTCGCCTAAACGGCAGAAAAGCCAACTGGTTGCGCTTTCTGGCGCCATTTGAGCGATTTGTGGAGATGCATTGCGCTGCGGGAAGCCGAGCGACGACGTAGGGGTATGTGTCATCCAATTAGGCGCATTTCGTGCCTCGAAGAGAGAACTACTGGTAAGTCGGTGCGTTGATTTCTTTGCGAGCTGTGTGTGCGGATGTGGACTAAAAAACACTTTCTCCATCGTCGTTATTTAAATGTTAGACTCCGTATAACAAGCACAGTTCTTGGGTCTGATGTTTCCAGGAGTGTAGGTTTTGGTTTCTGCGTATAGCGGGTTCTGCGTGCGCTTCCGCGTGCTATGAGGTTCAGTGATTGCATTTATCGTTCCGGAAGTTTTATATGCGCTGCTAAAGCAAACAAGCTGCACCGTTGTGTGATGGCAGGAACTACGAAACTGTCGCGCCCACGTTGTCCCGACGGAGCATGCGGTTTCGTCGGGGCAGCCTCGTCTGGGCCATGCTGTGGCCGTGCAAATGAGATAATCTTAATTTGCCATAATTTTTCGCGTCTAAGCCTATCTAGTAGGATGGAGGACTTGGAACGGTTTCGACAGCGATGGGAGCCGGACGAACACTGGGCCATGCGTCGGGAATTCATTTTGCGGCACCAGAACCGATTTCCTGAGAATCGACTGCTATGTCTGGCACAAACGTTCGTGAACATGGAACTGCTTGGGTGCGTATACCCGGCTGCTGTGGCAGAGTTCGTGCGTGAGCTAGCGAAGGAAGTGGCCAGGCCAAAACGGCCAAAATTGCCCCCCGTTGCGCCGGTCGCCTTCGTCAGGGCTAGCGCCGCACCGTCGAACGAGCCTCCGTCGGAAGCCACTACACAGTCGTACAATGCCACACCGATGAGGCCACAGTTTGTGGGTGGCTTTGCGAACAGGGCAGGGCTTGGATGCGAGTCTCGCAAACGTGCAGCCAGCCCCATCGACTTGCCCGACGCTGGCGGCGTTGCGAAGGTTTCGCGCAAATTTGCCAGCCTGCCGCCAGGAGAAGCTACCTCTGCGCGGTCCGATGCAACGACAGCTGCCGCCGACCCCGAGGACCCTACACAGCTCCCAAAATTCGAGGCCGCGGCGCAGCTTATAAGGGACGGTGCAATCACTGGCGCCAATATCCTTGACAAAATGCAACAGGTGTTCTCGAAGTGTGGATTCAGCCTAGGTGTGCAGTTTGAAGAGCGGCCCGCCCAGAAGCAGAGTCCCGCCATGTTCGAATGTGTCGTCTGCTCCGGCAGTGAAACTTTGGGGAAGGCTTCGGCCACGAACAAAAAGGAAGCCAAGCGTCTTGCCTACCAGCTTGTCTGGGATAAGTTTGCACGTACTCAGCGGCGCCCAGAAACGCCGCCTAGTGCTGCCGCACCTCCCAAGTTCGAACCGATCATCAACGCCGGTGTGCGTGCCAGCCCTATAATTAGCCCTAAAAGTTATTGCTTTCCCAAAAGTTCTGCTGACGATGACCGCATTCTTGACCTGCAGAAGCTTGTCGTGGTTGAAGCCTTTAATCCTGATGATGTCATCACTACATTGTGTAGGACAGCATGTGCAAACCGGCTAAGAGGCTCGTTTGAGATTGAAAGCAGTGCGTCTGGGTTCGTTTGCACATATATGCTCGGATACCATGAGATCAAGCGGGCAGTGGGTGACACGAAGCCAGAGGCGAAGTTGAAAGCGGCCTCTGCATCTGTAGCCTACCTCCAAAGTGTCGCTCCCACATTGAGGTACAAACAGAAAGTAGATGGGTGTGGCCCTGAGTTGACCAAAAACACACTTCAGGGCCCTGGCAGGGGCAATTCTTTGAAGAAGATAACCTCAGAGAATATCGGCCACAAGCTTCTGAAAATGATGGGCTGGAGTGGTGGTGGCATTGGAAAGGAAGGTGTTGGCATTGTTGACCCTGTGATGCTCAAAGAAACATCAGGGCGTCAAGGCCTGGGCTTCAGTGGCAGCGCTGGCCAAATGGGCAAGAACTTCAAGACCAAAGTTCATCAAATGCTGAAGGAGTTTTCAGACACTGTTGTGCTGCAGGATCTTGTGTTTTCACCCGAGTTTGACAATGAGGAGAGGAAGTTTATGCATTCGGTGGCACGCAAATATGGCTTGAAGAGTGTCAGTATAGATGGTCCAGAGGGTAGGTTTCTCACAGTGCGTCACAAGCTCTCTGTGCATGAGCTTGTGGACAGGATTCTGGCTTCTGGCCCAACAGAGAAGTATGAAGTTATCATGCCTCGACAGACAAATTCTGATGAGAGCTAATGGTGCACCACTGAATGTGATGTGCTCGTTGAGGAGCGGATTGCACACAAGGAGCCAGTAAACACAGGCATGCTATTTACGAAGTTGCCTGATTAAAAGGGACTAATTGCGCAGATGTGGTGGCTGTGTTATTGTATTTATCTCTGAAATACAATGAAAAGAACGCTTTGGTGTTCGAAGCGTCAAAAAACAGCTGCTTTGGTATGTGGCTGCTGAACCGAAAGTTTGCACTTTTGAACCCCATTGACAGTGGTCGCATTTCAATGACGGCAAGGTACCAGAGACCTCCCCATGTTGTGTGATGTTAGTTCACATTAGTAGACCCAGGTGGTCTAAATTGACCCGGAGCCTCCCCCCACCACTATGACATCTCTCAAATCTTGACGTGCAGCTTTGGGATGTTAAACAACATGCCAGAACACTCTTTGAAACACTGCTCAACAATGCAGTTATCTTTGCAATGCAGTTTGCAGCAGATATTAGATTGGTGATTTGTTTTTTTTTCATGAATGCTGCTGCTCATTCTTGCTTTTCCAAGAGTGAACTGTTCACCTATCGTTGCGATTCTTTCAGGTGTGATGCTTAAAGCCATTGTTTGATTTTGGACTTTTTTGCAAAAAAGCAAGAAAAATGACTTTTTTAAATTCTGTCTCTGGTGTTGATGCTGCTGCATTTCTAAAAGGCTGTTCTTTGATGTGCCTTGGATAACGTGTGTGGTAATGTTAATTCAAGCAATAGGTTTCAACCTTCATGACCATTGGATTATACAAGTAGCATTTGATGCTTACAGGCTTCTAAGGTTGAAGAACGGGGAAAGCAGCTCAATAAGTTGTCACAACCAAGGCCATTGTATGCATCTTGATTGCTACTGTCAAGAGGAGTTAGGTGCTTCAGATTCTTTTTTGTTTGCGTAGTGAATGCTTTTGATGACACCAAAAGGTGGAAAATAAACAGAAAATGCTGAAAGTTAACTTGTCCAGTCTACAAAATCTGCTGAGAGCAGCAATGGCTGACTGAAAACGCATTAAAGCGGTTGACATGAAATTTCAGAAATTGTTAAGAATAGAATTTATTTCTTGATTGTATATAGGGATTCCAGAACACTTCAGTCCATCCTGTTTCCCTTGACTTGCATTCACAGGCATTAAGTAGAACACGAATATGAATTTCAATACTGGCCGCTGTGAGCAGTTTTGTCTGCTCGGGAGTCGACATAGAGTGATGTGTAATCCATGTAGAGCAAAGATAGTGATGTCTCTTTGTGTGTCAAAATAAGGGGATCGAAACCTGACAGGCTTTTGTCAGCACACGATGGAAGTAGAGATAAGATTCTCGAGTCTGAAATTTCCAACACCGGAGCAGGTTGAATGTAACATGCAGGATCTGCATGCCGCCGCCAACTAAACTTGAAATAGGTGGTAAAGAATGGCTTGTAATTAAAGGACTATGGACATCTATTTAGCTGCATCTTTTCTCTTTAATGATGCATAAGACATTATAATACATGGTTCATCATGTGGTCAATGCTTTTTTGGTTTTGGTTTCATAAACTGAACAATCGCTGTGACGTTAAAAAGGGCTTTAGATCACATGAGGCATAAATCTGTTTGTTTCATGAGCTGAATGATGGCTGTGACATAAAGGGTGGCTTCAAGTCATCTGAGGTATAGAAAAAACTGCAATATAATCACTGATACATAGTTCTAATTCCCTGTGCAGCACTTAAGCTAGCCTGCTTCAAGAGCTGGAATGACAAAAATTGATGTATCAGCGATTATATTGCAGTTTTTTCATGTCTCGCATGACCTAAACACTGCTTACACGTCATAGCTATAGTTTTGGTTGATGAAACCGAAACAGTATCAAGAAGAAATTCAGTTAAAAAGTAATTGGGGATTGCAGGCGAGTATCACTGGGTGACCAGTGTATACTAATGCATGGTAGCTGTGCATTGTCACGACACGTTCAAGAAAATAAAAGGTGGGTCATGCCACACTGGTATTAGGGCCCCAAAAATCGCCGCCGCAGTGAACATGTTAAGAAATAAACTTTGGAAATCCCTCTCTCAGGTTAAAGAAGAAAACATGCATGAAAAAGTTGGTGCCTACAGTCTTTTGTTAGTTTTTTAGTTTATTCACGATTACTATGCTTGTAGGGATCTTTAAGGCAGAAACATTGTCACAAAAACATTTCTATTCCCTTTAATGAAACCCTGAAACATTTTTAATATCTTTAGTGAACTATCCCAACATACCAATGAACATGTAGTTATACGCCTGTTCAGCATGCGGCAGAAGACCGACCAGTCTTGCTCTGAAAAGTGCTTTCCTGTCTCTTCAAATGTTGTCTGTTTTTTCCTCCTCGCTGCGATGCCATTCTCACTTCTGTATAATGTCACGTCAGGGAGATGGCAGCTGTTAAGTTGGTGTGTTCATTCACTGCCACAATCTGCAGGGGCCATAGGGAGCAGAGTGGCAGAGAGAGCAACTTGAGCAAACCTTGTGTGTTGCACGCCTAAGCCGGCAGTAGTGAAAGGCTCACTGAGGACGACTCCATCCAGTATTTGTTTTTAGCAAAAATTGGTTCTCTGGCTGTTGCTGGGTATGATGAGGTTTGTCCTGATCAGTAAATTTACCTTAATATTTCACTTATTAACATCCTTGAATGGTGTGAGAATTGAGGTATGGTCTGTAACAAAGAGAAAACAAATGTCCATCATGTGACATGAAAGAGTATCCATTTACTCATGCATATCTCCTTGGACAATCACCATTGCATGCAGTCACTAGCTATAAATATCTAGGTTTGATGTTTACTAACAATCTATCCTGGAATATGCACATAGAAAAATCTGCGCATCCTTTTTAGAAAGCTGTGCTTTTTAACACGTTCACTACGTCGTGTATTCATGCTGTGCGGCAACGAATACTGAGTCGCATGATGAACTCACGGGTCAGCTTTGGTTTATCTGTGAAAAGTACACATGCCATGTTGCTGTTGCCAACAAGTTGGCTTCGCCTTGACTCCCTGTGCATGGTAGCTGTGCATTGCCGTGACACACCCAAGAAACTAAAAGGTGGTCCACACTGAAAAAGATTTTGTCATCGATGCTTGGAAACGAGTAATGGTGTAGCCCAGCCTCTGGGATGTGCACCCAAAAAATTGTGTTGTACCGCAGTTCACTTGAGAAATTGGCTGGTGATGAAGGTACCTGCGTATTGTTTTTGCCTTTTGTAGCTCATAAAGGCTCCGTTTTGGGTGAGGATCTTTTTGTGATTAGGACGCAATAGTCTATAAATGAACGCTAACTTTGATTGGTTCTGTGTCCCTTTAAATTACTTTTGCTATAAAGAAAAATAAAAAGTGCTGTCACTGTGCAGAGCATTGCAAGGACATCATGGTGCCAGTAATTACATGTAGTCTTGATGAGAAGAAGGGGAAACTGTTATATGTCCTGAGGGGAAATATTTTTATTGCTTATTACCTCTTCACTACAGATTACTATAAAAAAAAATTCTTGCAGTAAGTGTAAGAAGTGACCTGTCATAATGCACATGTTTTGCAACTTTGGATAACTGTTTCAGAGCCCCCTTCATTTAGTTCTATGCTTATAATAGTTGCACCATGCATTGCTGTGAAATGTTGGCTTGTCTCTTTTGTAGACTTTTAAGGCAATATTGCCTTGAAACTTTCCAGAGTATGCGAATTTAATGACTGTGGTGCTTTCAGCAATCAGAAAAGCAGGAACCAATAATACAACACCTTTAGTTTATTTTTATGGGAGGCTCTGCTGTAGCAATAGAACGGGATTTCAGAGTAGGCAGTGAAGGAGGTATAAACTGTTAAGTCAAATGATTTGGTGAGTTATTCCGTGGGTTCTGTGATGAAGTAATGGGTGGCCCCAGGTTTGATTTGATTACTTCTGTCTGAACCAGAGGCTAAGTGCTCACATTCGTTTTTTTAGTACAAACAATGAATATTTTTTCATCACAAAAGTGATGGGAGAAAGGGGTGTTTGGTACAGCAATATATGGATAGTATTTTAAACTCTGATGATTTAAGTGGGGAATTCAGCAGAACTGGCACAATTCTCGTAGGTTACTAAGTGTACACAGCTAGGCTAGGTGGTAGCGTGTTACACTATGAAACTTGTTTCCAGTGCAAAAACGCATGGGCAAACAGACATGTCCGTGGGGTCCACTCATCCTTTCTCTGTGTTTTATTACACTGGAAATATGATTCATAGTGTAATTCTGCCAGACTCCTGAGCATTGAACTTATTATATGCATCCAGCTCCCATTTCTAGAGAATAACATATGCGAATCTGTGACACGAATTTTGGCTTTACATTTCTTATACCATTCTCTCAAGAAGGGTAGAGCACAGATTTATGTCACGCATGTGCCTTGGTTTGTTTTTGTCTACAAATGAAGAGTGACATGAGGCTATGGAGCCATCGAACTGTGGTCTGCAGTATTTACCGCTGGCAGTGCCAAAGGGAGGCAGGGGGATGGCGGCCATCACCGCAAAAATTTGCCAGGCCATAGCAAAAGTTTTCCAAGCGCACTTCATTCAGGCGCTGGCAAGAAGGGTGTTTTCTCATAATGCAGCCCAAATCAGGCCCTTCTTGATGGTAGGCGAGTATGTGAAGCTTGCGCTGACACATTCTGATTATCCTTATAAAGAGTAGTTGTGCAGAGATGTTACACATACCCAAAATTTAACTCACCCTTCCTCCCCACCTTCCCCCTCCTCTGCCACCCTAATTCTTTCTGCCACCCCACACTGAGTATCCTGGTGCCGAGTATCCTGGTGCAGTTCCTGGTATTTACCTTAGTCTTTGATTTCTTTAAATGTAAATAATTGGTAATTGGGGGCTGTGCAGAGGAGATGCAAGCAGCCATATTTGAAAGGTAAGTAGCAGGTAACGATTAATTGAAATGTTTAGTACATGAATAAAGGAAAAGGAGCTTGCAGTCGCCCCATGTGGGCGAAAGAGGGTGCAGAAGGAATTTGGGTCAGCCTATACTTCATGAGAAAAGTGAGCCTTGCACGCCTGTGGTAAAGCTCTCGTATTTTCTTTCGAGGTCTGCTCCAGATATGAGAGATAAAGGCAGGCAATGTGGGTCTGCTGGCCAGTTCTTTGGTCCACAAAATGTGGTGTAGGCCAACTGATGGTTGGTTATAGCAGTGTATTCAATGGATATCATCTTCCAAGGTGAGGTCAGTGTGATGGTACTGTGTCGGAGTCTGAGCAGTCTTGATGATCAGGTGACGTATGGGCATATGAGCATGAGGGAACCTTTCTGGGTTGGGCACTGTGTTTTCATGGACGAGGAGGAGGAAAAACTTCATTAAATATAGTATTCTTGTCTTCCTGAGTGGAGCCCTCAGTCCAGGGCTCCATGCGCCGTGCAAGCCTGCTTTAGAAGCTGTCGCTTGTCTAACGGATTTGTGCTGGTCAGAACGATCTCAAGAAGAAAGGCTCCCAGTCCATAGCCCCATTGGCCACTGCTATCTTCTCAGCATGCTTAATGAGCCAGCGCTGGTCAGTCGGTTCCGTGCTTGACAGGGCATCTTTCCAAGAGGAAGCGGTGGACCGTGGGGAGGGTTATGGGTGGGACGCCGCTGGGTGGTGTTGACCAGGCCCAAACGGAATGGTACAGTGTAAGTCGGTGCTGTTGGCAGCTTGGCCATTTGTCTGGGTAGAGGGTGGAGAAGAACAAATGTTTGTGATATAGGTCAGGAGTGTGAGTCTGAAGTTGATGCCATGCCACAGCTTCGGCCTTAGTCAGTTTTGTGTGGAAAGCTTTGCAGCATGGAAACGGCCATTTCTTGATTGTAGTCACGTAAAGCAGGGTGAAGATTTCTCCTTGGGTGGCTGAGTGGTTATATAACTCCTACTGGCTGGGCACTTCTATCTTTATTTCTTTTTGGGCACCTACCCTATATGCATTTTAAGCATAATATATGTACTGACCTACCCTGTATGCATTTTAAGCATAATATATGTACTGACCTGTATCTTCCCACAAACGTTACTGTGACCAGGGTCTAAATTTTAAACTGAGGGCCAGAGCACTCAGTTTAATTGGAAGGGGCCAAAACGCAATTGGAAAAAATTGAAATCTAGCTCCAATCAAGTTTTGGCCCCTTCCATTTTTTTTTTTTTATCACGGATGCTCATTCTGGTAGACTGCATTGCGGATGGGTTGTGCTGCTTCACTGATAAGTGCAGGAGGGCCATGCCACATTCACTGTTGGTCTAGATTGCCATGTCCACCCAAAATATATATTTTTGGTGGACCTCTTTTCATTCCCTTGTCTGCTGAACAAAATACATGTAAGTAGATCATAAAAAATTTAGTTTTGCACATGTGAGTTAAAAAGTATTCTTTGTTAGTTCAGTTCTTGTTTGGCTCTTGTGTGTTGTATGTCTGCTAAATTCAATACTTAGTTTGCATCATTCGGTTGCACATGCTGTGGACTAATTGGGCCTGGTGCAAAATAAGGTATTGCAACTTCATCTCCCAACATTCACAAACCAATGTCTTTGTAAGGTAATCTGGTTTGAGGTCAGTGTGGGTGATGAGCTCGTAGTGAATGATGCTAAGGCCGGTTTGCATTAATTTTCCCATGATGCCTGTTAGAGTGTAGTGTCTAAGTGGTGGTATCATCAGCATAAATAGTTTAATGAAGTTCTTCAATACCATCTAAATGCCATATGTCACCAGGTTGTAAAGTGGTATGTGGCACACACAGGGTGTTCTATGTGAGTTTTGTGGTGTGGCCCCAAGCTTTAAAGGGACGCTTTTGTGAATTTCAAGCATCCAATTTTTTTTTTTTTGCCGCAGTGTTCAACTTGCTAAGGTACCACATTATTCCGCTAGAGTCTTGCTGAAGATTTGCACAGAGAATTTTTCTGTCAATGGATGTGCCCATTTTTACGTATTCAGATTCTGGAAACTATGAGAAGCAAGGGCAATGGGGATTGCATGCTGGCAGAAGTGATGAACTAAAAACTTGCATGCAACTGTGTTTTTTTTTCTTTCCGCTTACCAAGCAAGCACAGATGTCATATGCTCTAATATACGTGACAGACTACAAGGCATAATCTTTGTGCGAATGAGCAAGCAAGAAAAAAAAAATTTGAATAGATGTACGCCATTAACAGGCAGGTTATGTTATATAGACCACACTTTTGTGTGTTCATTATTGGGGTAAAGGAGCATAATGATCTTCTGTCTGATCTGTTTCAGATGATCTTTGACGCTAGCTGCGATTTTTAAGGTGGTCACTGGTTTGCGTACATCGTGAGGATTCGCAGTGGAAGTGATGGAACCGTCACTTTCGCTACAAGGTGAGGGAAGCAGAGCTAAAAATATTTTTAATGCATAGAATGTCTTGCTGACATGCTCATCTAATTGTTTCTGCGAAAACCTTGTTGACATGTTTCAGCCCTTCTTCTACAATTACCCTGTGCATCTGTTCTTAGTTTTGCTATTTTCGTTTGCGTCGAACTGTCAGCAACTTTACGAAACCCGAATTTGAAGAAAAGTGTGACAGATAGTATGACTAGAAGTGTAAAAGATAGCTTATTCTGCTAAAGTGCCAGGAATTTGCACCATGCTATGAATCAGTGCCTGTGGTATGGTGCAAGTGCACCCCTGGGCTGAGGGAATTCAGGGACGTATTTCATGCACCTGGTGTTGCTTTCCCACAGAGGACCAGATAGAGTGGTCCCTGTTGCTCGAGGCCCTTGTGGGTGCTGCAGAGAAGGGGGCCCAGCTGGCTAGAGCCTGCCGTGCTGAGGAGCTGCTCTTCCAGTTGCTGGTTGAGGAGAAGGCCGGCTCAGACAGAAATCCTCGCTTTGTGCATGACTTCAAGACATTGGCCGATGTGCTCATCCAGGAGATGGTGCGGCATGATCTGTCCTGCCTTGTGAGTTGTGTGCTGTCTTCTTTTCTTGAGGTGCAGTTGGGGGCATGTTGCATGTGCAATCCTTTCTTCTGTTTGTGCATTGTATGTAGGTGATATGCGCGGAACATCTCTGTAAACTGTCACATTTTCAGCGATGTCTTTACCCACAGTCTAAGGGAGAATGTGCAATGAGGTATGGTGTCCATGCCTTCATTTAAATTTTATGCAGCAGCAAAAATAGCAGTCAGTAAGTTTGTAAAGGTAATAAACCCTTAGCCTTTAATACTTGAATACAGTCGGCTCTTGATAATTCGAACTTGAAGGGGACCAAACATTTGTTCTAGTTATGGGGAGGTTAAGCGGAACCTTTTTACCATGACGTGAACAAGGACCAGAGCATGGCTCAACCAGTAAATTGAATTAAGCAAGTTTGAAATAATGAGAGCCAACTGCACTTACTATGAAAATGTTGCGAACCCCTCTTTTTTGCAAAGGATTTAGGTTTGGTTACAGTGAGTAAAGATATTGTGAAATGGAACACGCGAGCCTGCAGCAATGTGGACTGATCGCACACATGTGGCTGTTCTTGAAATCAGTGGCATGCCATGTTGCAAGCATGACGGAGCATGCCTTCAATTTATTTTAAGAGTTTTAAGAGAAGTGCCTCTAATTTAAAAAGCAGCATATGCACCCGACTAGCATTTTAACGTCCATAACTTCCACACCATCTTCAAAAGTAGGAAGCGCAGAAGCACGTTGGGCGTGCCTCCAGTGTTTAGACAGTCACAGTGCTTGACCAGCTCGCATTGCCACTCGCTTCAGTGTTCCCTCTCTTATTGCTTCTACTTGTAGATGTCAGTCCATTCCAATACAGCAGGGAAAGTGATGTGGAAGCTTGCCAGCTGTATGAATTTTCATGATGTGAAACTGAACGCCTGTCAGCCACAAGCTTATAGTTCGAGACAGCAGTGTGTAAGAATTTTAAGGCTTGCAGTCCCATTAAACATGTGAAAGGTGATACTAATGTATGTGCACTCTTGTCTGTTGAGTTGTTTTAAGTTTCTTTGACTGGCAACAAAGTCTGTCTACTTTGAATAGTGAAATACAAAGCATCTTTAAAGGATTGTTGTGATAAGGAGCTGGAGAACCCGAGTTCAGTCCTGGCTGCCACAGCTGCGTTTCGATGGAGGCCAAATGCAAAAGGTGCTGTGCGATGTCAGCGTATGTTAAAGAACCACGGGTGGTCTGAATTGTCCTCCACCACAGCTTCCCTCAAAGCCTATGTTTCACTTTGGGGCATTAAACCCTACAATTCTTAGCTGAGTGCAAGAGATCTATCATTCAAAAAATATGAATGAAGAAATAAACACAACCCCGGTTCAGCTTTCTATAAGTTGTTTCATACATATATCTTGGATTTGCCCTAGGCTCTAGAGGTCCACAAAAAAGTAAACTGCGCTTGTTTAAATTCAGTTTACCCTGGACATTCTTCAGAACACAGGAAAATAAACACCCTCTGCATTTAACGCCATGGTTGACTCCAGTCACATCAAAGTGCCCTTGTTAATTCCCTTTTGTTAACGCCTTTGTCAACACCATTGTTAATTAATGCCCTTGTTAACACCCTTGCTCAATGCCCTTGCTAACACGTTTTCTTACTCCTCTTCCAACCATAGCATCCAGAATTAGGTAGAGGTGTGCGGGGAGAAGAGAGCAACAAGTTCACCAACAGCCAAGGTGAAACCATCTGTGTTGAGGTGCAGTCAACGCAAAAAGAAACTGCTCAACTCCTGGAGCATGTACTAGATGGGAATACAGCAGCAGCATCCAAGCTGGCCCTAATTGTGCACTCAAACCCGGAGGTGTGCGAGGACACAGAACTGGCCTCATGTCCGGTGGCCTGTGTTTCATCCCTCGGTATCTGGATTGACCCTATTGGTACGTGAGCCTGAGCGTTACTTATATGCTCCTGACGCAATTGTAGGGTGTGCTAGTGTGCTCTGTATTTCTGTTGAATGCACTCCTGTGCTTGGACTGCACTTTCCCACTGTACTGTACCAGACTTCAGTATGTTATTCTGTCATTCCACAGCGGCAAAAATTTGGCTTTGTATGACAATAATAATAATAATTGGTTTTCTGGGGGAAAGGAAATGGCGCAGTATCTGTCTCATATATCGCGCTGTAAGGGAAGGGTAAAGGAGGGAGTGAAAGAAGAAAGGAAGAGAGAGGTGCCGTAGTGGAGGGCTCTGGAATAATTTCGACCACCTGGGGATCTTTAACGTGCACTGACATCGCACAGCACACGGGCGCCTTAGCGTTTTTCCTCCATAAAAACGCAGCCGCCGCGGTCGAGTTCGAACCCGGGAACTCCGGATCAGTAGTCGAGCGCCCTAACCACTGAGCCACCACGGCGGGGGGCTTTGTATGGAAGGTGGCCTTATAATGTTCTGTTCATTCCTAGACTTCATTTAGTAAAGGACAAAGTATAAAACTGTGACTCACTTTTTGGATATGGTGCTTTCCTTTTGAAAAACCAGTGCAGCGAGGGGCATGTGGTGCCAATAGAGTTGTGAAATGCTGCAATGCATTTTGCACACACCAATGGCTTGTGTTCCACATTGCCTCATTCTTTGTAATACATCCAACTCTCTGAACTGGTATGGTTGTTCAGGTTCCCCCCCCCTCATTCACTTTTTTTTTTTCATTGCAGAGCAGCATATGTAGAACTGGAGTCAGCATGTTAAGTCATGATGTGTTAGTCTTCAGGGACGGTGGCATGTGGGACGAAGTGGCACAGGGCAACAAGCTTTTGTGGCCTTGCATTGCTCAGAATATATCAATCAGCTATTCTGAAAGTAAAAGCACATGAAATATACTTGGAAAACATGGAATGTTTGTAAATTGGCAGCCGTATTTGTTTTGAATAAAATAATGCAAATTTAATACTGCTTTGCATGTCATGACAGCACCTGAGGATTAATATCAATTACTGACGCAAGAACTTTTGTGCACAATTAGCAAGTGCTTGCTGCTTTCATGTGGTCTACTGTATGTTGCATAGTGTATTTGATGCTATGTTCAGCCCGAACACGTGTGATATAATGAGTAGCTGTCCATGATGGGAGCTATACATGCAGTTCTTTCCTCATTATTTCAGTACATCATGCTGTTCCATAAAAGAAGTTCGTGTTCCCTACCCACCTTGAGATATGTGTTAAAGATGTCTCCCAATGAAGCCTTACGCTGCTTTGCATCACTACCATCTGCTGTATTGGGAGTTGTAGGTTTTAAGGTGTATGAAAGTCTTTATGCAGGCTATTGTGTACCGGCTTATCTGTATACATTGTGCACTATCCATGCTTCTTGCATGGCAGCTGGCACTGCCAGAGTAACAGGCAAGAACACAAAAGCTTTAACATCATTGGGTAAAGAGCTAAATTGTTGACAATTAGAAGTAAAGTGTGAATCAAAAAGATATGACACGTGGAAGGAAATGGCAGCTGTTTATTGATGAAATGTGTTCTGGTTACTGTGTCTGACATAATTCTTGGGTAGCAAAGCATATTTTGGTTGCCATTCTGTGTTCTGGGTAATTTGTAGTTTCATGAACATCTTTCAGTGTCTCTTTGAGGTGCTTGTGATAATATGTGGTGCTTGCTTGGTTTCAGACTCCACTTCGGAATACATTTCGGGCAAGTGGGGCGACGAAGACGAAGGCAGCAGCGTAGTGAGCTCAGGTCTTCAGTGTGTCTCCGTCCTGATTGGAGTTTATGACCGGAGCACTGGCTTGCCTGTGGCTGGTGTTGTGAACCAGCCCTTCCACCACCTCGATGACCAGAACAGGTGAGCATGCTTTGCATATTGGACCTCCCATTTTTGCAACAGAAAGCTGTTTTAGGGAGCTCACCTACGCCGGAAGTTCAGCACCATCACAGGCATAGCTGGCCCTACCCTTGTGTGTGTTTGGAGCGCCGAACAGCCAAGTGAGAATGAGAGGGAACAGTCGCCACAGTAACGAGCAAAGGCTGTCGTCATAAATTAGCAGCAGGCGTGGTGTCAGTAAAGGCAGTGCGCCTGTCGAACATTTGGTTTCTTTGCATGTTTAGCTTGTATGTTGTTTAAGTCTGCTTAGTGAAACCTAACCTAGATGCCTCCCATAACAGCTCTTCCTTCGAGCAGTAGCACTCTGGGAACAGAGTGGGAAGAGAGGTGAAAGGGCGAAGCAAGCATGGAGCTCCTTCGTTTGGAGGTGCAAGGGAAAACAGCAGAACGACTGGGGGGACCTAACGAAGAACGTATTTTCAAGCTCTTGCTTCACTCCTAGTGAACAGCTGGATTGTTTATTGTCTCTTGTAATAAACCAAGTCACGTAAAACGACATCAGTTGACTGTTATACTAAACGAACAGCGAACTAAATCAGCTACAACAGTGACTTCATGCCTGCACTATGTCATTGTGCTATATGGCTACGGCATTTGGCTGCTAGCCCGAGATTGCAGGTTTTGGTGCTGGTTGCACCAGCCTCATCTGGATGGAGGCAGATAGAAAATACATCCGTGGATTGAGGTTTCAGTGCATCTTAAAGAACCTTTCCATATGTGAAGCACAGTGCTGCTTTGGCATGTGAAATTTCATCAATCGGTCAATCGGCAATCTGTTGGCAGCAGCACCTCCCATCAGCTGCCATCTTCTGTTTTTCGTTTGTGTCACTGAACTACCCAGGATGCTTGGCCTCTCATGTATGTCCATCTTGTTAACTGTCTTGACCACTACTTCTAAAATGGGAGGAGGACGTTTTATGCCATACTGCCCCTGTCAGTCACTTCCAGTGCATAAACTGCAATTTGATTGGTATATTGAAGGAGTCCTTGGATTCTATATTGAGATAATTGGAATTGGCTTTTTTTTACTGCAGAAGAATGCAGAAGAAAGTAGTGAATGCTATAAATTCTTCATGACGCATATATGCAGCCTCTTTTTCAGCGCCCTTAACTTACAACTGGTATCCGCCATCTATCATAGCATTTTACTCAAACATTTCATTGCCATGAAAAAACAGAACACAAAATTTTGAACAATTATCGCTATTTACAGTGAATTCTGGCAGTTACAAAACACGTCACAGAGAAACGTGGTATGGTCCTAAAGCATGCACTAACTACGGTCATCAGATGTTGCGTCACACACTGCCATCTTTATTTTATTTATTTTATTTTTATTTGCAAACACTGTTGGCTGTGGGGCCGTCACAGTGGTGGGGCGTAACAGGTTTCCTTTTCATTATACAGAAATACAAAAATACAACGTCATCGCCATCTACACAATCATATTTCTTGCAACGTGATGTTTTCCTTTTTTTTTTTTACAGAAGTAGTGTTAATAAACATTCACTTTAAAAACGTACAGTTATTTCACACCTAAAAGGAAAAAGGAACACTGTTCTACATTCCCGGCCTTCATCTTAGACGAGATGTAATCACGAAGTTAGGCATATGACATTAAAAAAAAAACAGCAAACAACAAACAATTTTTATTGTTTATTAAACTCGTTAGAAACACGATAGAAATCTATGTATTCTTCTTTAATGGGCTCATTGTGCATCCTTTTTACATCTGTTATTTTTTGCTGCTGTCGTATTAACTGATGCTATAGAATGTTAAGCCAGTTTTCGTTGCCTTATTCCTTATGCAAGGCAATATTGTCTCATCTGTGTTATTTTGTACCATAAATAATCTTTCTGTCACTTCATTTCTTGCAGTATTCTACGGTGTTCTTTTTTACCAGTATGCATTTTTATATTACAATGTTTAACTAGTTGTTTTCTTCTGTTTATTCGTCACTGTACCTCTGTGTTCTCTTTATTGAATATAGTGCCATTTCTCTAGGGGGTACAGGCTCAGTCAAGCCGAATTCGTTTGGCTTTTGTCTGCACTCCTGTCATCTGCACATGTATAGATGGAAATAAACTTAATTGAATTTAATATATCGCCTAGTTTAAATAATGAGGTTAACCCTGTTATTCTTCCTTTGCCCAGTTTTGTCTTGCATGGATCAGTGGATCATTTTAGAGCCCACAGAACCAGTTGCCATCAGGGAAAGTTGTTCATTTGTTTTTATATAATCTGTATCAGAAGACCAGTGGGGTGCAACTGAAGAAGTACACTGGTAGTTTAGGGCTTTGGCATTTGCTTTGCAAATATTAGGGAGCAGTGAAAGCCATTCTTTACTACATTGTTTGAGGTGTTGCAGAGTCCTTGTATTGCCAGTATTCAGGGCTGTGTAATTTCTCTTAGAATGTCGGAAAAACAAAAGAATTAGCTTATGCGTATATCAGAAAAAGGGAAAAGTGGTGAAAGAGGGAGGATGAAGATGAAAAATTGTGAATTGTGGGGTTTAACGTCCCGAAATGACACATGGGCTGTGAGGGATGTAGCATTAAAGGTCCTGGATTAATTTCAACTGTCTGGGATTTTGTAATGGGCTGTGACATTGTACAACACAAGGGTGCCTTTGAATTTTGCCTCCATCGATATATGGCCACTGTGTCCGGAATCATAGCCGTGACCTTAAGATCAGTAGCCTTACGCCAAAGCCAATGAGCCACTGCGACAATCTCTGGATAAAGATGAAGAGGAATCGAAGTGTAGAATTGCAGAAGTGTTGCACTTTTGTGAACCAGGAGCACCTGAATGCTGAACAGAGGTGATTCCTGGGCCATTTGGTTGCGAATATTGATCAAGGTGCTTTTTCTGATGCCCTTGTTGGTTCGTCCTATAGCACTTTACCAATACTTGAAAGCCACTGTCAAGATGCTCCACGCTGCTCTGCTGGTGATCTTTCAAGGTCTCTTCATCAGGGATAATTTGTTGGACTCGCTTAGGTTTCAGGCTTCTCTTGCGAATCCGTGTCCCAGCTCGAAGCATATCTGAGCTGGCAGAACTTAGAAGACAATTTTCTGAAACAAAAATTGACTAAACTAGGCTACGGCTCAGTCATTAGGCTCATTAGTCATTAGGATCAGTCATTAGGCTAGAGCAGCCATTAGTTGCAAATGACAACTTGCAAAATTCTGAAAGTCAGCCTAACTGCAAAGATTTTTCCAGCAAAAAAAAACTCTCACTCACACTCACTTGCACTCCTGCTCTGCCCACAAAACAAGTTAGTGTGAAGAGAGATGCGCCAGTTCTCTCTATTGTATTCTCTTGCAAAATGAAAACAGTTAGCTTACAAAAAAAATAAATTTGTTTGTTACCAAAAATGTAATAATTTAATTTTTTAATTAAATTAAAATTTTATAAATTTAATTTTAAATATAAACTAGTTTAACACGAATGTTAAAATGTGAAATTTAAATATTTCATGAGCTGAAATTTTAAATCTTAAGTGCAATTTCAATTTAGAACAAAAAGCATTAAAATATAAATTAGTTTAAGAAATAAATTCTAAATCAAATTTGCATATAAATTTAACCTTTAAAGCTGCATCACAATTATATTAACATTTTTTTAATTAAATTTTAATTTGCCCAAGAAAATAGCCGAAGTTCCACCCATTGTTGTGGATCCGGCTTCATTGATGGTTCATAAAGAGGGGCTTGGCAGCCCCAGTTAGGTGGCCAGTTTTTCTTGTGCATCACGCCCAATTGCTGTTATTTGCATTACGAAAGTGATGACATGCATCCTCATCATTTGCTATTTGGGTCACCGTTTGTGCATGTGCAGACCTGTGGGCCGTTGCTACTGGGGCCTTGCCCTGGGTGCTCACCAGTGGCACAGCCGGCGGTTCGTGGAGGATGAAGACCCTGACCCCCTGCGACGGCGGCACCACCCACGCGTACTGCTGAGTGCCAGCGAGAGCAACGCTGTTGTGCAGGCGCTGGAGAATGCTGGCTGTGAAGTGTGCTTTGCTGCAGGCGCTGGGTACAAGCTTCTCTGCGTGGCACTGCTGCGCGCCGATGCCTACCTGGTCACACAGGGCACGACCTACCGCTGGGACACCTGTGCACCACATGCCTTGCTCTTGGCACGAAATATGGGTCTCTTTGCGGCTGTTGCCGAGGCCGGCGTCCCTTGGTGTGTGCCAGCGCCAGTCAGTTATGCTGAACCGGATGAGGATCTCCGCGACAGAGCCTCTGGTGCAGCTTTGTGGCGCAACAGCCGCTGCCTTTTTGCCTGTCGCAACTCGTTCAATTCAAGGCTTGTTTTTGATGCCCTCAGAGCATCTTCAATCGAGGCTACAAGTGGTGTGTCATAAACGATTCATTTCATTGCAAGCCAGGAATTAAAGACAGCGGTAATGTGCGCGGAGTCTTTCTGTCGAAAAGCTGCAGGTCAAAGGTTGCCTTGTCAAGAGTTGGAATGGTCATGCATTGTAAGAGTGTTGGCATTTAAGTGAGCTCGCGAAAGCAGTACGGTGGCGTGTGGAGTCAGATAAGTTATTAGCAGTGCATAGGTATCGAAGCACATGGCTGATATGGCAAGTTTTCAGAAGACTGGGCAAGTGACTAAGGTATTGTAGGACATAATACAACATTTTGGGCGAATTGGTTACCTACATTCATTATTACAGCGCAAAGACGGCACAGAACAAGAAGGGGACACAACAGCGCTGTTGTGTCCCCTTCTTGTTCTGTGCCGTCTTTGCGCTGTAATAATGAATGTATTGTAGGAAGAGCACACAAGGAAGCCATGATTGGCAGTTATCACTCTGCTTGGCCTTCTGCTTGTTTATTGCTTTTGCATTACTTTAATTCCACCAAAAACTTGAAATATACTTCACTATCTATAGCATGCATCAAGGGTATCTGTGGCTGCAGCCTAGTATCTCTATGGGTGGCTTGCATTGACATCAAGCAGCCACCATGCTGGCGAACTTGGAGCACGGTGCAAGTTTCTACCTGCATGGACATTTCTATAATCTGCTTATTGCTACATGCACCAGCCTGCACCATGGAAGCTATAAGTGGTTTACCATTACAACGCTATGACATAACATCATCATGTTCGATGACCGCAAGGTTACATAATGCTGCCAAATGTATGGTGTCTTGTTGGCCTGTGTGGTTGTTTGCACATTATGTCTGTGGTTGTTAATGACATTGATCATGTGATGCTTTCTTAATCAGTGAGATGTTGCATGTCTTATTCCCTTTGGCGTGCCATTTGTGCATCATGGTAGAGGAGACAGGATGGTGGTACTTTAGCACGTGCACGAAGTAGGTGTGAGTGAGTGATTTGAGCCAGTAGCACTGAATGACATGTGGAGGCTTGTATTTTAAGCATTATGCTAGTAGCATAAACTTCTGTGTACGTTTTTTCACATTTTTGACTTTTGTCCCTTGTAGGCGCACATCCTGTTCTGTGCATACATGCCTGCATTAGCCTTACTTGTTGCTACCTGTGCAGGTTGCTGTTCAAGCTGTTTTAATTGCACCATATCTCTAAACTGTATGAAGTGCACTATCTGTCAGGTGGTTGTGCCGAGCATGTGGGTGTGCGTGCAAGTGTGTTTACAATTGTTATGTATACCACGCTTTTAAGCTTAGCTGAAAAGTTTGAAAAAGAGCAAAACTGATGAGTCCTTGAGAATAACTGTGGAAATAAATAACAGAAGTTGACACATTTAGAAATCAGAAGCAGAGTATTTACTAGCATGAGTACCATGTAGTAGTAGTAGGCCTTATTCGTGCGCAAATTGTAGTCATTGCGTAAATTCCAAGTGCATCTGTGTGCACCACTTTTTTTTGAGAGCCCATGCAGAAAATAGTGGCATTTGGAATGCCACGTGAATATATATCAAATTATTGGCATTCTGGGAGAGTGGAAGTAAGGTTGTCTCAACCATGTGGCAAGCTTATGTATGAAGTGCTGATAAGTTGAGGCTAGTTGTGGCAGTCACATGACTGAGGTGTTGTTCACCCATGCAAGTCAAAGTGCAGTGCAAGGAAATTCATGCACTGTGCCTCACCAGATCATGTGAATATGTTCATTTAGCTAAGCGATTGTGCACCAGCTAATAAAGGAAGCTGATATGCTTCTAGTTTCTGTTTGCTATTATTCTCATTCTTGTACTCTCCCCCGCCATGTAGTATGCCTATTTTCAGCACCATTGTTTCTCATTTTCATGGTGCAATCAGTGGCTGGAGTTCGGAAGCAGCAACTGTTACTGCACACTTGGTGCATGCCTTGTATACACATTTGTATGTACACCATGTCCATATTCCGAGCTGTTTTCAAAGATGCTGTCACTTTCACATGAACCGGTTTTTCGTCTCAGTGCTGTTACTGCTACATTTCTGTTGCTTGATTTGACTGAATAGAGCATACTGTGTATATATAACTGAATGTGCTGTTTCTATTTTCACACCAAACTAGCAATCTGTATTCTCCATGGAACAGTAATCAGAATGTCATTCTTGCTTCTGAGGCATGCAAGATGCAGTCACAGTATAGAACAGAGATGGAACTACTGGATTGCATAAAGAATTAACACTCTCATCTTTGAGATCATAGCACAGTGGTACGTGGTTGGTACCACAAAAAATGGCTCCAAGAATAATGGAACCTCGTGCGAAAGTACAGCTATGCGGTAATTCTAAAATGCGTTGAGCAAGTTTCAAGAAATGCCAGCTGGCCAGCTAGGTGATGAGTGCAGATGATAATGATTGTGACATTCTGCAACACTGATAGCAACAACTGCCCCCAAGAAAGTGCATTAAAATGGCTATAGCTGCAAAGTTCTTTAGCTGTTGCACCAACTAGCACTAGCTAATGACGCAACTGCCAAAGCAGAGTTCATAATACATGCTTTTACCAGTGTGAGTTTCTGCTGACATGACATGTTATCTGTGGAATGAAGGTAAAACTTGTGTTTTTTATAACGTTGAGTGCGTTGCAGCCAGTGGCATGTATAAGCATCACAGCATTTGACAGGCATTCCTTTTTAATCACACATAAATTTGCTGTCATTAAAGACCTGTGGTTGTTAACAAAGTTGTTGCCTATATCACCGTCACTGATAGCTGCTCTGAAGTTATTGTCCTATTGTTGCTAAACCGTGTTTTAGAAAGGAACGAGAAGATGCCTTTGATACTTCGACTCTGTGAAAAGTCATTGATGTTGTATCTTATCTTCTAGGTGATGTGAAAACAAATTTTAGAAACGAGTCAGGAATTTTTCTGCATCTCTATCATATTTATTGAATGCTCTGATGGGATGCCCATGTGCAGTGTCCACTAAAGATAGTCAACTTTAGACAGCGTGCAGTTTTCCTTTATGATATATAGTTAACCCTATAGATGCTAATACTAAATGACTACACAGAACTGGCATTTAATGTGAGTGTTGTGAGTTTCTATGTAATTTGGACTTCCATCATTCATGTTATGACTTACTGGCCCTTGTGCTGGAAGGAGCTTTTGGCGGCACCCTACAGATTCCAGCATCTTAACCAGTATTCCATGCCCCTTAGCATGTGTTAAACCTTTTGTACAAATTGTAGGTAGTTGTTTGAATGTGACTCATTTTTTAGTTGAGATCTTTCTGCGCAATTGCTGACTGTGGGGGTGCATACATTGACAAGTTGTGTTAGGTCTGTTGTAGTACATGTTATATATACTATATATACTTCTCTTTTGGCCTTGAAACAATGGCAAGATTTTTCTTGCGGGATAATCTGCCACACAGTCTACCTGTTTAAAAAGTAAAAAAGAACCAGGTGTAGCGTACAGGAAAGAAATGATACCAAACTGAACCTGTACATAGCTGTTTTTTTTTTTCCTCAGTGTACAATGTTCTTTAAGCAATTTCTGCTTTTATTTTTTAACTGCGGTTATCTTTACAAGAAGTGATGGAAGCAAAAAATATTCTCACGGCTTCACGATATGAATGAGCGTGGCACCGTGGTCAGAACAAGTCAACTTCTGGTAACAGCTCACGAGGTAGCCCTTATTGTGGTTCTCCGATTGCTCTTTGCTAATGGCATCAGTGTAATCGCCAACACAGCTTGAGCTCTCTACCTGTTTTTAGTTCATTACCTGATATACCCACTACCAACTGATAGTACATGTTACATGCAGTCTTTTACATTTCCGTAACCTTTATATTGCCACTTTTTTATAAACTGAAGGCACTAGCAAGAGCAAAGATGCCACAGACACAGTATTAGCAGTTAATAGGCTGACAGATGCTCATTCAGAACCTCACTAGTTATGCACACATTTATTTACATTTTGATGTTCGAGCACACATTTTGCTACTTCGTGTTTGTGATCACTAGACTTACCGTTGTTGTGCGGTGCCAACTGGGCTTGGCTTGCTGTCTAGAATTTTTTAGACCTATATACAAATTGTGTAATATATACACATGTTCATATACACCAGTATTGTATGCGAGATGTATACAGTGTCAAACTTATTTACCCTGTTCTGGCCTCTGTAGTGTACACTAGTTGAACGTTTGTTGTTGTCACTTTGATGCGTGCATTGTAGTTTGGTACTCATGTTGTTATTTGGGTTTATTTACAAATTTATACAGTTACAAGTCTTTACATTTGTTGAATATATAATAATAACCACAGTTTCCCGATTTCCACATTTTCCCGGGATGCAGATGGTGAGGAACCGCCAATTTACCTGCACATTTTTTTTGTAAAGAAGTCCCTGACAAGCAAAAAAGCTGAAATTGCAAGCAAGCATCAGAGTGGTTTGGAGATAGTCCTGAAAGGTTGAAAGCCTACCGTTCATGCTTTGTGGACTGCGTAGCGATAGTCATCAGCCACACATTGCTGTCTGAAACTGTGGCATACCTGCCAATAAAGGGACTCTGCGTAATGCGTGTTAAAATTGCTTGCCTAAAAAAAACATACATAACCGCAAGTTTTTGTTTGCCAAATGATGGCGCTATGATGCTGCGAAGAATGAAAGTACACGCATTTGAATCTTGGTGGCATTTGAAAATATCAAATGTTTCTGTGGTGCTCATTCGAATAAGATGACATTTGAACTGAATGCCAGCGAAAAACTTTGCGTAGCAGCTCAAGACCAGCACTTGAGTCGAATGGAATTCGGTTCAGTTTGCAGGAAACCTGCGTAGCACGCATATAAGACATGGTTCTTGCATTCCTGTCCGACGTACATGTGTGAGGCGAGTGTTAGAGGATGTGCTTTGTACAAGGGGCCCTGGCACTATGGTGTTCACATTTGGGTATACTAATGGTACATTAGGTGGGAGATCCACTACGGGATGAAAAGGTGGGTTTTTAGTTGCTGAAGAAAGCAGCCAGAGCACATTTAGGTAGTTAATGTTTGTGCTTGTGGACAAGTTAAAATACCAGATGTAACACATGTATTACCTTTTTCTCTTTTGCTTTGAGCTCGTACGCTTTAATTGAGCTGCTGAGACTCATTTGATAGGTCTGATCCCAGGTACAGTGGTCATATTTTAAATGCGAAATAAAAGTTTCAATGTATCAATTTTTTCGGAGCACATTAAATTACTTGAGAGCCATGTAACTCACAGTGTTGATTTGCCTTACTCTTATATGCCTTAAAGGGACACTGAGGAGAACTCCATATAATTTTTGTTCGTAGTGAAAATAGATTCTGTAGCTCTGTCCGAGTATGTCTATGTTTTTCTAGCAGCAAAAAACGCATTTGTTGCCGACAAAATTTCACTTAAAAATTTTTCTGCCATTCGAGTCAAACTCTTAATGTTTACCCTGAAAAGGACTCCATGATCACCATTTTGAAGTGAAAGGCAGTGCAGCTTAGCCTCAAGGATCTGCGCATAAAGAACTGTCCCGATGTCATTGCAGTTTGCGTGTGAAACCGGCTAGTGATGGCAATACCTGTAGTTAATTTTTTGGCCATTTCTAGCTTATAAAAGCTCCATTTTCTGGGAGAGTAATGGCTTTGTCGTTATAACGCAGTGATCTATCAATACAGGCCAACTTCAATTTGTCCTCAGTGTCCCTTTAACTTCGAGCTGTGTATTTACTCGTGCCATACTGGCTGATGCATACAAAGTGTGTGAGCACGGTGATTCATCTGTCTTTTTAGAAATGAAAATGTTTTTTAAGTGAAGTGAGGTCAATGCATACACTTTCAGGTAAATGATGTGTAGCTGCAACGTCTGGTTGCAGCTTTTCAATGATCACTACAACTTAACTTCGAAGTCCAGTGAAAAGATTCCCAACAATCTCATTTCTTTCTTTCTCACCCGGTCCTCCTCGACCTTCAGTGACCACAAAAACCAATGGAACACTTTTTCTGTGAATGAATGCGCATGTGGTGGTTTTACTTGTAGTTCCTGTCTGTGCAGTTTTGCTATGGAACTTCACTAAAGTGTTCTGCAATCACCATCTTATGTGCAGTGTTGCCTTTTTTATTGCGCGATAGATCATCATTCACGATGCATTGTGTTTTGATTTACCACTGCTTACTGAGGCATACTGCTCCAGATGAAATAGGTCACGTCCACAACTGCAGCTTCTGTGGACAAAAATATGCAGGGCCCATCATGTGCTGCAGTGTTGGTCCACTGCTATTCAACAACGTAAAACAGAGGAACCCTGTTGAATTGTTTCAGCCACTTCAGTTGTATTACTGGTGATATAAGACTCTATAACAGCTGTCCATTCTCAAGCAATGAAAGAGGTAGCATTCTGTCCGCATCGCAATGCTACTTGGGTCAAACCCTTCGTGCACTGCAGTCACCATAGCATTTGAATCTACGTAGCATCTGCATGGTGTAAGCTGTTTGCTGAATAAAAATTGGCGAATATGACAACGGCCAAATGGCTGCTCACGTGTTCACAAATGAATGCAGATGTGTACCAAATAGTGCCACAGTGAATGCAGGCATCTCATCGTTGTTTTAAGTGTTAAAGCACTAAAGTAGTGACATGACTATGATCGGAGAGTTCAACCTTAAATTACATGGTAAATTTTAGGCCTTGAGATCCATATCCACTAGCTGACGGACACTATGGCATATTTTATCTTGCCACTGTGGTGGCTCAGTGGTTATGGTGCTCGGCTGCTGACTCAAAAGACGCGGGTGCAATCCCGGCCACGGCGGTCGCATTTCAATGAAGGCAGAATGCTGTAGGCCCGTGTACTTTGGGATGTCAGTGCACGTTAACCCCAGGCAGTTGAAACTATCCGGAGCCCTCCATTATGGTGTCCCTCATAGCCCAAGTCGCTTTGGGACACTAAACCACATAAACCAGCCACAAACCAATATTTATATTGCCACCAAAACATGCAAGCTTCAAAGAAAATCTGAGAAATTCTTTTTTTTTTTTCATTGAAGCTGGCTTCTTGTGGAAACATAAAATATTAGTCACACAGTCCAATGGATATGCAATACAGTGATGGAAGGCACTGCTACTGTTACAACATCTCTATATTTGTAGCAATTGCTAATCGAAGTGCAGGGAACGAATGTATGCAGTGCTGGAAATTGCAGCTTGGTCTCAAATGAGGGCGCAGTTCCTTGAACTAAGAAGTAGGCTCGGCAAACAGGGCGTTGTCCTTCCCCTCTATCCACTCTGCAACAACTTTTCTTAGCAGTGGAGCAAAAGCTACAAAGCCGTAACATGCCGTCTCTTTGTGTGTGGCACAATACAGTTCCCAGTTGCACTTTTAAAATATGGTAAATTGGTAAAACTTGTTAGTTAAGGCACATCTCTAACATAGCTATGAACATTTAGCATTGTAGAGGCAAGTCAGAAACAGCCTCCTTGATTACTACCAATTTGCTAAGCATACAAAGTGTGTGAAGTTTACATTAATTGGTTGCAGCTATGCTAGTAAAGGAACAAAACAACCGGCAACAGAACAATACTGCAGGCAGCCACGCACACTGTCACGTAGCTGAACTACTTGGCGGAGTGACAGTTACAGACACTCCAACCCTGTAGCCTTTCCTTCATTGCCAAGTATAGTGACAAGAGATTATCACCTTCTGGTGGAACAGTGAGCTCTAATTTCTGAAATAAATGCAATTTCTGCTGATCTCTGTAGTATAGAAGGCAGGACATACATTCAAGCAGAAGGTGGCGCATTAAAATTGAAGCAAAAAAAATCCTAAAAATGTCTCAGTAATCCAAATCTTAATGGTATATGAATTCATGTACAACTAGCACTTACCCCTTAGCTTACTTCTACAGAGTGCAGAAGATAAAGCACACGAAGTATTGGCCATAAGATGGTTTTTCCAAGAATAGCTTGGTGAGCTGCAAAAAACTGAACAGATGTCTTGCGCAGTTTAAAAACAATGAGGCCTGACACTGTTAGCAATGCACATTCATTTTCTTGAGCTGTCCATACAAAGCTCGGATTCACAGTAGTGCAGAGCTCTCCAGAAGGAGTGTTTTCGATTCATATAAACCAGTTGTAATGCTTGTAACAAAGGCTTTCTTAAAGCAAAAATGTTTCACTGGGTTTCCATAGCTGTTTCTTGTGTCAGAATACAAAGCGTGTCAGTAATCACACTTTTCATTCATACATTCTTGCAGTTCGTAATCAAAGACTGCAGAACTGCGAACTCAGTAACTCACCAAATACATAACATCCCATCTCATCTGACAGCATTTGAATGCAGTCTCCATTAAATGGAGAGCAGACATCCAACCACATGTGCACAACATAAAATAACATCATGTTCCACGAGGTCCCTGACTGTTTCGAATCTTTGCTTTCAGCCAGCAGTTTTCAGTGAGCGCATCATTGAGCTGGCCCTGCAGCTCGCCACACCTCTGCTTGAGCAACTTTATCTCATCGCACAGGGCACCTAATGTCACTCCGGTCAGTGCAGTCTGTGTTCCAAATGTCCCGTGTTTCTCAATGCACTGTACATGTTGGTCACTCTGAATGCTGCATTCTTCTTCCACAACTGAAGGCTGCTGCTGCTGTTGCTGCTCACGTTGTGCTCTTTCAGCTGGTACAAGGTGCAAAATGGCAGGGCGCCGGGAATTTTCTGACGTTGGCATGCACCTGTTATTTTGTTGCATGGCAGGCTCAGTTCGGCTCGTAGAGCGCAGTGGTTTTCTAACAATCACTTTTGTCCGACGCTCAGAAGGTGTTGTGCTGGCACAGCCTGTAGTTTCACTCGTGCGTTTCGATGTTTTTTCTGCACAAGTCTCTCTTTCTCCAGCTGCTGGAGCATCACAGAAAAGGCGCTTCTTTGACCTGGATAAAAAAAAATAGAGAGAGGGGTGCAGTGATCACAAGCGTTGCAGAAACAAACACAGCACGAAGCATTCAAAATTTCACTCATTACTGAACTGTTTGCAGCTTCCTCTTTGCTCTTTCAGCACGTTTTGCAATGAAACGTGAAAATCAAGACCAGCACTTTTTGCACTGCCACTGAAAAACAAAGATATCGACAATAACACTAACATTAAGCAGTACTCGCAGTCACAAAAGTCAATTTATTGCTGGACTTTGTTTTCAGATGCTAATATTCCTCCTATTCTTTGCCTAGGCTACATAATAAGTACAACTGCTGGCACACCACTACAAAGAACAACGAAAGTGTCAGCACTCCTTGTATTACTGAAATACCTCTGAATCTAGCCTTTCATATTAGGCTGACCCAAGCATGTTGCTGGCCTCTTCCTATCTGAACAGTGAAAAATGTTAACACCCTGTTGCCCAGAGTGGATGTGAGCAGGAACATTTAGCAAGCAGCTTATCGCAAAGTCCCATTATGGCCTGCCTACTAATACAAGTGCTCCCTCCATACGTTATAGGCATAGGACACGACCAGAGACAAGTAGTCGGTGTAGAGTGCACATTCAAATCAGCAGGGCTGCATACCTACCATAACAGTGCTTATCACATCAGTGCCACGTGAAAAGAATGCATGTGACAGGGAAACCTGCATGCTCACTAACAGTACACTTGCGCCTTTCCTGTGAATCAAATGCCCTTTCTGAATTCATGCTAGCTTTCAAAAATTCACAGTACAAGAACAAATCATCGCTTCACCACAAGGCGCAGCTGGGCACCACTCTTGTGTATGATGCTAAGTGGTGATAGTTCGCGTTTCTTTCGCCAAGCTGGGTCTACATTTAAGCAGAAGCAAACAAAAGGGACATTAGTTGGGGATGTTACAGTAGTGCCACCTGGACCAACGCAAAGGAATTTAATCAGGCTAGATGGCGGCAAGAGGCACCTGCCACAGTTGGTACATGCAAAAGCTACCTTCCACCTGCCCAGGTTAGCAGGTGGCAAAGCGGGGACAGTAGAAATTCCCCTCTCTACAAGTAGAGGAGGTTGGAAGGTGAAGAAAAGTGTCAGCTGTATGGCGGCATAGTGTTGTGTACATTTTCCACCTGGCAGGCGACGAGAGACACCTGCCATGGTTGGTACATGGATGAGTCATCTGCCAGTATATGAGAGAAGCAATTAAAAGCAAGGAGAAGACCAAATGGTAATGCATTGTCCTCGCATAATGATAAGTGCTCCCATAATTTTTCCTACCATGCTCACCTTTTCTGCTGTGTTGTCTAATTTGTTTCAGTTCCCGAAAATGAAGAAAGCGACAGCTTTGGCAAATGGTGAAGTTTCAGGGATACTGCGCTATACTGCGAACAACATGATCGAAAATGACTCATGTGGGTGCATCCAGGCATTGACACTGCCGGCACCAGTGAGTCAATGCAGCAGGAGACTACTCTGAAGTAGGAAAAGTCGGTGAATTTATGACGCAAGTGCAAAATTTTACATGGATATTGTGAGGAGGAGTTACTTACTTAGGGCATGAAGCCACCTGAGGAAAGGCTTCCGTATAGCGCTGCGGTGGCTGATTGCTGGCCTTGGACCTGATGCGTTCGGCAGAGCGCTGCATGTAAGCAGGGTATCCTGGGAAAATGGACGGCACTGCATTGGGCTTCAGGCGGCGACCCTTGGTGCCTTCCTTGTAGTCCTCCAGTCTGAAGTGAATGCTGCACACTTTGGCTGTCTCGTGTGGCTGCCACAAAGTCTTGTTTGGACCTGAAAAAAGACATGCATACATGCGCTGTAAATATGTGAACCCTCGCACAGTTGATATGGTCCTTCCATATTGAGATTTGTATCCACGTTGTCAAATCACTAATCACCAACAAAAAAAGAAAAAGAGCCAGCCTACATTGTATTTGGCATTGCTCTCCATATAGATATTGTTATGTACAGTACTCACGGATTGAAATAGGACATTCGGAGCGCGTGGCCGTCGCTTCATGGAGTGCCACCCGTAGACGCTCATGAAACCAAGGTGGTGCATTGTGGTATGGCGCGAGAGGGAGAACATCTACAAAGCAGACTTGCTCCTTCCGGTCGCCAATGAGCCGGCCTGTGGTTTACCACATGCTGCGTGGCACTGCAAGGTTAGCGCTCCGAATGTCCTATTTCAATCCGTGAGTACTGTACATGTTTCCTCAGTGCTGACTGTTTCTTCTGTGGTAGCCCAAGAGTCCAGATGCTGGCCGTACACTAAATGAAAGGCAACTTAAACAAAGGTATGGTTCTATGGTTTCTTTCGTTATCCATCCATAAACAAGGAAGGCATGACAAGTACTCTTGTGGCCATTATGAGCTTCATCAATGCTGTTATTGTTCCAACATATTAAAACTTCATCCTCGGGCAATGGAGGACATCATATGGCAGCATCAGACTATCTCTGTCCCCCCCCCCCCCCCACACACACACACACACACGCACACACACTCCCGAGACAGATCGAGAGGTGTACTCGACTGAGAGAAAGCACCTGCTCTCCCTGTATTTTTTGCTACTTCAGTGATCAATATACATGACCTCCAACTGCACAGCTCTTTCTGCAGACACTGTGTGAACTTCATAACCAATTTCTCCTGTAATTAGATTTTTGCCAAACGCGACAAGGGCTCGGAGGCACGGAGTGGGCTCCGCGTTGGGATGGTCAGCTACGCACGGTATTAAAAGCGAATCTTCCATGCGCATAGTTTAGCATGCAAATCGGGAAATCTAGATGCACCGAGGCACCTTCGTAGAATGCTTTTGTGACACAGCGGTGGCAGCCGTTGCATATAAGACCGGACGCATCAAAGCAGCTTGTCATCTCCTTGCCTTCGCGAGAAATCGCCTTGATCCATGCTTCTCTGATGTCGGTGACTGGAAACTCGTGGAACGACACACTCGGCTCGGCGCTAATGGACTTGGCCTTTCCCGCGTACGATGTGCAGAGAGGTACGCAGCAAGTCATTTTTTTTTCCTTTCTGTGCGCTACTTCAGTCCGCTGCCGCACGTACAACTGTCAATTCTCACGGTTTCGGGTACGAACCGCTCGTGATCAGTCCATTCTACAACACACCACCGAGCACATTCCCGTAGAGCCAATGGGGACGATTTTGAAATGCGACGGTGGCGGTGCCTGGGAGTTGGCGGTAAAGGCATAAATTGCTCAAAACTTTTTGAAACAAGCTCAGCCAAGCCAATCCAGAAAAATCCAATATGGCGGCGTTTGTTTACCCGGCTGGTTGCGGGCGGTTGCTCGCGCGTTCGTGGTGCTGGCTGCCGCTAGCTCGATGCAAGCTTCGTAAATACTGGTGACTTGCTGCTCCCGCGCTGCATTCCCGCTTGATTTCCTAAGTACTTACGACATCTGCTTACCCGCTTTTGCATTTCGATGTGTCTGTTGAGGCAGCACGGTGCATGGTGGCGAGCGGCGCGGCCAGCGCGGCTGATTAGCAGCTGCTTAGGGCGCTCGCTCGAGTACCAAAAACGTAAATAGTTTTCTCCAAAGAACAGTTTATTAAAGGAAACATCAGTAGTGACAATCGATGTACAAAAGTGATTTTAGGCATCTTGGGCATTGCAATATCAGTGACAATCGTTCTAAAAATCAAAATTAATAAATTCCATTATGGAAACCTAGAACACATGAGCGAGTGCACAGAGAATATATACAGGGTACAAAGAGGTAAGGTACTATCAAGGTAGGTCCGGTACATATAAGCATGTGCTACATTCATGTAGCATATGCTTTTGTGCAGGTTCAGATGAACAGCAGTGAAGTACAACATCCGAGATGTATTGAAATGTATCTGTCTGTGGCTATGCATACACACATACAGAGAAGGGCAGCGAAAAGTTTCAGCCTTTCACTCGTTGCATCAGACTAAGGACAACATAATATGCTGCAGTGCTATAACTTAGTAAACAGATGCCATGAAAAGAACTTAGGTAACCTTGGGCACGTTTAGCTCTTGGCAGATGAGTTACAGGCTTGCATGCTTTAGGACACAGCTCGTCTGCCATGCCCTATTTTGGTTTCTTTGTTTTGTAGATACCAAGGGGAGGAAGATGCAACCAGGGCAGGCCGAGAATTGTGTGGAGAAGCGACTTTATGAAAATTCTCTGAACAGTTGTGGCCGTGGCTGGTGACGAACAGTAATTGGAGGTCATTAATTCAGCTTGCGATGACACATTGGGGTGTAACAAAATATGCGTGCGTATAAATAACTCATCTGAGAAATGAAAACGCACAGGGTTCGTAACAGGCCAGTAATGTTTCTCTATGTGGCGTTATACTGCATCTACCACAATGTCCAGTTATTATATTACTGAATGGTAAATTGCAAGTGGTCCGTGTACTGTACAGTATCTGCAAACGCTTATGGACGCCACACAGTTCAGCGTAATGCGCCGGCCGCTGCTATTGTGCCCCTCATGACCCATGTGTTGCTCCAAAAGGTGAAACCCCCAAACGCTACAACTTCCAGAAGGAAAAAAAAAGCAACTACAAATAGCACCGCAGCATATTTCGAGCACGCTTGTATTGGACACCAGCAAACATGTCAAACATTTTTCATCTTATGCGTACACCCCTCTTAAATGTTACAGAGCCGAGCACCTGAGCCAGTCCGCGTTTGCTGCCTGTGGGTTCTGCTCTCTGTTTCATACATCAGGTGCAATGCTGTCAAAGCTAGCGCTCTTGTTTGCGCTGCCTGCATCCATGACCAAAAAGTAGTGCGTTCCTTGTGGTGAGCGAAACATGGTGAATGCTTTGCCTACAGGCTTACTACATGACGCATTTGTCATGAGCTTGATTAAATGCACTGTTATTGCTGACGACACGCTGTTGCTTTGTCAGTCCTCAGACCACTCGGCCACAAAACAAGCACGGAATAACATACCTCCCTTCATTTTTTCTTGCTGATTACTTTCGTACATTTCACTGTGTTGTACCTTATGTATGAAATGAACTGTAGCTATCACCAATTTTCCCAGCAGCATAACAGAGGGCAAGCCATGACCAGAGGTTGCCAAGTTATATACCACAAGAACTCCTGGGTTCCGCAGAGCACTTTTTGGTTTTTGCGAGCACCTGAATCGATGTATGCTTCAACATTATGGTGTGCTTCACAAATTTACTTTTTGCACAAATGGCACTGTTACTGATCATAAGAACTATGGTTAGCATACAGCCAGTCATTAACTGAATTCTGGCATTCCTTGAAGGGCACTGAGCCTGTATACTTGTCACGCAGGAAGAAAGAGAAGCCAAAACAAAACGGTTTCCCTAGCACCTCTTGTAAGTTGTTAGCATTCAGCAATATTAATTTGAGAACCAATGGTCATAGCAATGCTCATACTAACAAGGCACACAAGGCTTCTAGAAGGCAAACTTGTACTTTGTAAAAGAAGTAACGCAGCAGGAGCAAAAGCAGTCAGTACAGTATATGTGCAATCGGAGCAGAATTACGGATAAACAGGTACATAAATACTTATATACATAAAAAATAAATAGTACAACAAAAAGTTAAAGAGAGAGCACATGTGTAGTAAGTAGGCAGCATTAAAAATCCAAATACAATAATATCCTAACACAGTGCCTCATGAATTTAGCCGGCTAATTTGCGCCTCTTTCTGGCGGGAGCACTCTGTTTTGTTTTTGACGTCATGCTCCTGTTTAAAAAGGAAAGGTGCCAATGCAGCCTTGTGCGGCAGAATAATTTAAGGAATTTAATTTTGCAGCCTAATGAACAGAAAACAGCTTGCTGGTTAGGCATCCTCTCAACAAGATTCCTGGACACATTGGACAAATGAGCACAGCAAGAGATTTCTTTTCTGAAGGCCGAATCCAATTTCTTTATATAATTTAGACATGCCTCAGAAGTTGCGGCAATTGACTGGAAAAGGTGCTCGGGAACACCATTCTCCTTGAGTAGTGCAAAGAATTGGTGTCGTCCATGGAGAGAGCCACCGTCTGCTGCAAGGAGTGTTCCCTCACATGTGCATTCTGTGGTTCTCTGGTCAAGAAAGCTCTTCACAAGAGTGCCAGCAACATGGTACACAACATTTTTGTATACTATGTCAGGGGCATCTTGTGAAGACGCCTGCAAGTCAGATGAACCTGAGCCTTGCTGCCTGCTGTGGCTTGTGCTTGGAGTGCTGCTTGGTGACAATACTGCAGAAACACTCTCCAAGTTGGTGAGGAACGCATGTGTTGTCACTTCGCAGTTTCCTTGCGAAAGTTTGAAAAGTTGGCCAATCCAAATATGTTTTACAGCAGCCACGAATTGGTACACATTAGGTGTCTCATTGCAGCCATGTTTTTGACGAACTATTGCAAAAAAATTTTCCAACGGATCCTGCTGCAACCGACGAGTGAAAAGATGAGTGTAATCGAAATCTGCCTTTAGATCTGTCCACAGCAGAAGTAAGGCTTTGATTGTAATCTGCCAACCTTTGATGGTGTGTGGTTGCTTGTCCAGAGGACCACCAAAATGCCATTGGGCGATCCAATCTATGCACGACTCAAGGAAGACATGATGTTCCGAGCCTTCTGTCATTGCGTACCGCAACTTGTCGTCCTGCTTTTTCAGGGCCGAACTGTTCAGGCAGTCAAAAAGCTTATCCATCCTTTCCGTGAACTCTGCTGTAAATTTTGCATCAACAGGAAGCTCTTGAATGGCAATGAGAGTGAGGAGTGCCACAGATACGGATTCGCTGAACACTTGTGTGGCGTACTTCACTCTCATGTCAGCAAAGGGCATCCTGTAGATGTGTTGCTCTTTTAGTTTTTTTGCCAATCTGCTTTTGAGATGCTCAACTGGTGTTTTGGAGGCCCGATCAATGTGACGAGTTTTTTTGTAAAGGGTTTCGATGTGTGTCCAGTCAACAACCTCAGAGCCAATGGTGAGCTTATGTCGTCGCAAATTATTTCTTGTGCATTTGATTAGGTGTGGGGTGTCAAACATGAAGTATATTTTGCGGTTGTTGACAACAAAATATGGTTCATGGATAGAATGGATGAGCATTCTTGACAGACTCACATTGTTCGACCCTTGATCACAAATGACCGCTTTCACCAGAAGACCTTTGGTTTGAAGCTGCTGAATTAAATCTAATAGCAGCTTGCGCATTGCAAGAACTGAAGTTGCATTGTGGGACGCTGCAAAGGCTACTGAGTGCACTATCCAGCATCTGATTGTTAATATGGTTAAGAGAAATTTAAGCTACAACATGGTACACAACTGCAGTCTGATGCAACTGAAACAATGGCCACATGACATTGAAGCAGGAAAGTTTTGTGCCCGGGAAGTGATGTTTGCAGTTAGCCTCTATGAATGCAATTGTTCCCTTTGGTCTTACATTTACAGGATGGGTTTTTCTGAAAATAGTGCCCTCACCTTGTGCCGCACCTCCTTCATAGAAATCTGCAACAAAAAAGCCACAGGATACACTGAGGGATCAAGCTTGGGAAGAATTTACTGGGAGAGGAATTTTGCTTACCCGGGTGCACCAAGGCTCTCAGACGAGGCTCATGCACCTTCACGGAAGGGACTGCTTCATGCGTGAGCCTTGTGCAGGCATCACTAGTGAAGCAATCCCTCGTGAAGTGCTTTGAGCAGAGCCTGTATGTTTTGTAGACCTTTTCCCTTGGTGTCTCCAGGAGTTCAAGCCTATTGGCATATTTCAGCCAAATGGAGAATCTGAAAAACAGCCAAATAACATGATTTCATACATTTTAAAGGTTTGCATACCTCACTTCAGGAATGCTTATTAGCATCTCCTTACACAGCAAAGGGGTACGAACATTATATAACATATATGCGTGAAAACAACTGTGGCAGGATGCAAGCAAAATAAGACAGCAGTTTGTAACAATGTGCCACAGCCTGCTAGTCTATTGCTATGCTGGCCAATCGAAACGATGAATGAAATCACCTTTTTAATGTCTGGCTATGATCGACAAGCCAGAACCTTTAAAATTCTTGAGCTTATGTTTTCTTTTGTGATCTGCTTTTGGTTTAGGTAACAATAACTAGTTCTTTGTTCCAACTGCTTTTTGGGTGCGGCATAATTTTGTGCAGCAGATAGAAATGGGGACAGAGCTTCACTGCAGACTTAAGCTCTATCTGATCATAGCAATTATTCCACTCACACTTTTCTCTAGGTAACTGCATACTAACCACCACCCATGATTCGTTCTTTTCTAATTCCTCCATTAAACACAAGTGCCAATGTAGCTATGCTATGGCAGACAGCTGCTTGCCCACAAATTTGAAGTCTGGATTAAGAACAGCAGGTAAATGAACCAGTAGGCACAGTTTTTCATCTTTTGCTTTCACTGTGATCAAATGGGAAGTGTGAAAGGGATGTGAGCAGAACATCAACAGGAAACACTGCTCTTTCAAGAAACTGAAGGTGCAGGCAAATAGCATGGGTCCAGAAGAAGGGGAAAAAAGTGCTTAAGCAAGGGAAATGTCCCAAAAAAGACACAGACAAGAAGAAAGCGACCTTCGCCTTCCCCTCACCCACCCGCCGGAAACGAGCGTTTCCGGCGTACTAGGCGAAACTATTTGCGAGCTTCCCAAAAGCTGTCAAGGACAAGGCGCGAGATAAGAGACATATGTGAGGAGATGGGAATAATGCGGAGAGTTCAGAGCCCTCCAAGGTCAGTCGTGCGCCCCGCGAGCGAGCAGCGTAGAGGACAGCCGGGGTGGAGTGTGGAGCGAAATTTACAATGCTGGAGCGGCAGCACTACGGTAGGCAATAGTTTCGAGAAACGCTTCCACGGAGTACATGGGTGGTTGAGCGCGGATATCGCGAGGAACAGCTCCGGTAAAAGTAAGAAAAACAAGACCGGCGGACTTTCTATATGCGGCTCACGGCGTGCAATGGACTTTCAGCGCGGTGTCCAACACTAGTGGTGTTAGTCTGAACAGCTCGATAATTTATGTGACGTGCATCACTGCTGCAGAAACCATGCACGAACACGCAAGAAATAATATTCAAGCGCGCTGAACTCCGTAAAGAAACAGCCAAACTGAGCATTACAATTACTCCGCTGACGACGCTATAGGCACAGAAGTTAGAATATTCATATTTAAAATACACTCTGAGGGCACCGGAATCTGCGGGGAATAAGCTTTTAAAGGCAGCGAGAAAAGTCAGTGAGTCAGACACACACACACACACATGCGAACAAGCAAGCAAGGTAACTAACGGTCCCACGCTTACGAGAGGCAACGGCTGTTGGGCCATCTCAAACTGCAGCACCTTCCCTTAATTTTGCTTTAATGTCCTTAAACGTACTTATCAAACTCATCTCGCAAAACCAAAGCCACTGCAGTAAACAGCGCCAGGTAAAACTAGTTCTATTCCGTCGGCAATTTCAAATGGTAACGACCAAGGGCGGTCAAAACAAAGGCACAACGGTCGCCAACGGCTATGCAAAGAGGGATACGATAGTCAGTGAATTCATAAATACCTGTGGTCAGAAGGTAATCTGAAGAGATGTTCTCCACTCTTGCCGGATGTGCTGCACCACTTCGCGCAACAATACATATGCGACATGACGCTGAGGACGGTAATCACGCTGGTCCAGTGCGCACGTCGCGTCGGCAGTCGCTCGCGTAGTTTCGCTATGCTTGCGCCGGTCGCTGTCGTCTGCTGCCACTGCGCTGCAGCGTTGCCCGCGGCGGCACTGGCGGCGCAGACGCGTTGTGTCATTTTCGCAATTTATTTCTTTGATATACTATTTTTAATGCTTACGACTGGTTATATTTTCATTCATAAGCATGTTTGTGTTGTCTACTATGGTCGAGAAATTTTACTTTTTATTAGGCTTGACTCCAGCCGCGTTTGCTGCCAGATACCAGGATCGCTGCAATCGTTCCGACCGTGGCGACACTTACGGCGCGGACGCGCAACTTGCAACATGCCACAGCACATGCCACCGTCTAGGTGGTGTTGGCTAGTCGCACAAAAGGCAACAAAGGCTAAACAGGCGCGACAAGGAGCAAAGGCCTGGTTAACAGAAGATTCGAACTCAAAAATTTTCTTTCGCTACGGGCTTTTGTTGTGTTAAAATGACGTTTAATATACTTATTCTATAATAGCGTATTGGCATATGTATTTTCAAGCAGATGATGAGCCGTTGCCGCCGTTGCGACCTGTGGCCCTCTGGCGCCCACCAGCTGCTCGCCCTTCCCACTTTCCCACTTGAAGCACGCATGTTTACATCGGCGCCCCCCGAAAAATTCGCGCAGTGATCAGTGGCCATGGAAGACGACGGGGTGCTCACGACGCTTAAAATCCTCATCATAGGCGAAAGCAACGTCGGTAAATCGAGGTGAGTCGACGGTTACCCTCCGTAGCGCTGCCTTATCGCGCATTTATCCGGGTAAGCCTAAGAATTTTGTAATAGCTGTACCCAACTGTCCGATTCATTGCTGTTACCAAGTGCGTCGGATGAATGTGACGAGTGCTTCGGGCACCAAGGGCAAAATAAAGCTTCCGAATGCTCCTCAGCTGCTTGATTTTGCTGTTACGAGCTGTGACTGTGCCAGTGCCGTCATTTGGCAACGTAACAGAAACTCGTGACATCTCTTGTTCCTCGCCTCGTCACCAAACGATAGCCTGTCGATCATTCTGCAGTTATGACTCATCAGGGCAGTATCGGTGCGCGCGTCGTCTTACTGGTGTTATGTTGTTTCCCAGCTTGTCGCGGAGAGATCGGATCATGTTGAGGCCGGATAGCCTGCTGCCGAGTTTTATTTGTTGGGGCATTTTGCGCAATTTGAGATGCGAAGTTCCGTGTCAGATGAAAATGCGCATTTTGGTGTAGTTTGCATCCCCAGATGTTTCTGCAGGGTAACTTTTCGAATGACGGGATTGTAGCCTTGCTCACATCTAGCTTAGAAACTTTGGTTTGCTCCTAGCGCGTTCGTTTCCTAAACTGTCTAAGGCTAGAGTTTCATGCATTCTAGCGTTTGGAACGTACTTCTTTAAAGTAGCCCGATTGCGTTTTGCACTGTGAAAAACAGTATTAATCGCAATCCGTTGTGAAACTACTACTCTCTGTGTACGTCACTGTTTCTTCTGTAATTGAAAAAACTGTGCTGAACAGTTGCGCTGATGCTCATACATGTGAGCTTATTTTTTAAAAGCATGAGGGCTTACAGCTACTTATCAGTTATGTATATTACATGTCATGTACTACTTACAGACAGTCTCTGAAAGGTTTGCACTTATGTTATGCATTTGTCTTTGCCCCCTGTAGCCTGCTGCTTCGGTTTACAGATGATGTGTTCGATCCAAACTTGGCAGCTACTATAGGTAAGAGGTTTCTTCATTCACTGAACGACCAGATTGGGTGCATGTGTATTTAATCCAGGGCGCTTTGACCAGCCTTTGTCATAAGTGATGCTGTTCTGTTGCGGTAGCTTGCTGTCATAGCACAAATAACAAGTTTACTTGGTAGTGTGTTCACTTTGCAGTTATCTGAAACAGCTACGAATTACAGTTAGAACCAGTTTGTTCACATTTTGTTAGCTTACTGAACATGGTGCAAAATGCATTCTCTAGTTTAAAAAAAAAAGTTCACTAGTTCTAATGATCACTCAGAATTTTTATGTAGGATTGCCACAAAGCAGGTTTTTGACTGCATTAGTTTCTTGCACATGTTGCAAGTTATGAAGCTTGAGTTAGCAGTGCACTTCTTGACCAGACAAGAGGCAGATAACTTGCAGGAAAAAAAAAAGAAATATGAAGCACAACTGGATGATGATCTTTTATAGCACAAGGGCAGTTTTAGCCTGGTAGGTTCTTTGGTGTGTGTGTGTAACAACAATTTGGCGCCAAAAGCACATTCACGATGGTGTAGGGAGATAAATGGTTTTTTTTGTTGGAATCAAATTTTGCCAGAACCGCAGCGACAGCCTCCTGGTTCATGTTTTCTGAATTTACATACATGTGTTCTTTACATGAATGTTTACCCTGCCATGATTGAGCTTATATAACAGAATTGCTGCAGAAAGAACTACTGTTCTTGTGAGATTGACTTCAGTTTCTCAATTTTGTTTTTGTAGATGATTTTTAGTCTTGACCTTAAAACGCATATTGTTGGCCAGCATTCATGGCTGCCCCTGTCACTAGTTGCTAGGAGAAAGGCTGCGTCCTTAGCTTTATAGACCTTCGCATCGAACGAGGGAGTTGTCAAAACGCTTCCTTTCTGGACTGTCGGAAACCGGTTCCACTGCCGCTTCCACTGTGCTAGTGTGAGGGGTGTACAACAGTCCAACGAGCAATATGGCAGTGCCCAGGAAGACGTTATTGCAGAAAGTCTGTAGTTGTCTTGCTCTGTCAGCTAGTAAACAAATAAATATGCTTTTCATCTATGCACTTTACATATTATATTCTAGGCCAAGCACTCAATGGTAGATGGACTTTTAATTTATGCTGTATTTATTGCCTCACAATATTTCCAATGATTTCCAGTCACCGTTTAAGGTGGACGTAAACAATTTTAGGTGAATTTTTCAGACATAGTTGCTCCTGAGAGTAGGTAGCAGCCATATTAAAATCTCCAGTATTCAGCACAGTGTTTTTCTCTCTTTGTAGGTGTTGATTTTAAAGTGAAGACCCTTACCGTAGATGGGAACAAAGCAAAGTTGGCCATCTGGGTAAGCTACCGTGTGGACATTTTTCTGCATTTTTCTCTTCAGCATGTTATTTGGGCATGGTACTTGGGTTCACTTGCTAAGTGTGTATTGCCGCTGGTATTTCACGCTGTCAATTCTTGATTCAAGCCCACTAATGGTGCTTCCTGTGGTCTGAGTGCCAATGTCATCCCAAATGTTCCTTCTTTTTTCGCTCCATTCTAGGACACAGCAGGTTCAGAAAGGTTTCGCACCCTCACACCAAGTTATTACAGGGGAGCTCAAGGTGCAATTCTGGGTATGTTGCTGACATGCTGGTTTTGTTTGATTTGTTTGGCGATTGGTTTTAACCGAGGTACTTCACATGAAACTGTGGTCTTTTAAGACGATATATGTAAATACCTCTGCTTTAATTTTTGTTGCTAGCGCGCATAGCATCAACTTGTAGAATACACTATATTTAAGTACACTGCATAATTAGTGGCTTTGGATATTTTGTTGTATCACTGATGTCCTTTCATAATGACTGCCCATCATGTGTCAAAAATACCTGGATCCTTAGATTATGTCTTTGAAAATAATATGCACAGCTTCTTGAAAGGTGTCATCCCACTGAAAAGTTGTTGCAATATCTTTGCTCTGTACAAGTGTATGGGCCTCATCTTACAATTACACCCAGCCCGATCCTTTGTGCTCAACTCTTTGTAGCCGTTATTTCCCACAGTGTCAATGGCGACTTGTCTTCAGCAGTGAGGTGTTGCTAAGGTCTGTGCTTTCTTGTGTATCCATGCACACACAAGCGCAGTGTATGACGTCTGCAACCACGGCACGTTCCAGAAGCTAGACCACTGGCTTGCTGAGCTGGAGACCTACTGCACGCGAAACAATGTTGTCAAAATGCTTGTGGGCAACAAAATTGACAAGGTGAGTGTATGCAGAGATGTGCAGAAGCTGCAATAGGGAAAGGCTGTTGAAAGACATGAATATGATCTCATAGTGTATGGATCTGCATGGGGCAGTTGCTGATTGTATTTACGTTCCCAGGTTATACTGTAGGCTATGAAGGGGCTGCCAATGGCTAACAAGCATTTAGACCCTTTAACAAACGCTGCATTAAACATACATGAGTGTGCTTTCATTTCATCTGTGATGACTGGGCCTCAAACCTGTAATATTGTACTTAGTGGCAGAATGCCATGGCTACTGAGCCATTGTAATGGTTGTATGTATGGATTTTAAGTGGTTGCATGGCCCAGTGCTTGCAAAGCAGGAAGAGATTGGAAGCACTGCTGACTGACAGTTGGTGCCTAGTGGCTCATGTTGAGGATGTTTATCAATGAAAAAAGCGACAATAAATTTTTTCGTAGTTTCTGCATCTTTCATCATGCTAGACCATTCTGCAAGCGTTTTCGTTACTGCATGCTTGCACTTCCTAAGTACGCACTGCTACCTGCTGTATGCAGTTGCCGCAGTTACTAAAAGTGGCACAGTAGTTTGAGTGTTCTGCCTTTTTTTTTTATTTTTCCTTCCTAATGCGGTCCTGGGTTGCTCAGCTTGAAAACCGGGAGGTGACCAAGGAGCAAGGCATGAACTATGCTCGGAAGCATTCCATGCTGTTCATTGAAGCCAGTGCCAAAACAAGAGATGGGGTCCAGTGTGCCTTTGAGGAACTTGTAGAAAAGGTGACGTGTAGTGCTTCTTTCCCAGCATTCGTAGAGTGTTCTTGTTGATGCTTTGTAGTGGGCTCCAGTTGAGGAGGCTAGTGAAACTCATGAATAATTGGAATGGTGTTTTTGCACAGTCTGGTGAACGGAGCTTTGTAACTGCAGAAAAAAAAAGAAAGTGCCAAATTTTCTTTTGTTAAATTCTCCAATGGCAGAGAATGGTGGCATTGCATTTGTGCCTTGTTAATAAGGACACCAGTTTCGTAGTAAAATTTTCCATAAAGCGAGTCATTCGTATAAATGAATTGTGAAGAAAATGAAAAAAAAAACATAAAGAAACCTCTCTCATTAGGGTCACTTTCGGTACATTGTTGAGAGCAATGAGGCGGAAATTAGACAAAATCTTGGGAGTTTCGAGGGCATTTTCATTGTCGCCATTATCTTTAAAATAATGTGATGCTGCTTGTAATTCCTAGCACTTCATGAGACGCATCGTGATAACATGCCTGCAATTACGGCGGTTCGTGTCGTTTAAATCGCTTGTACATATCTATACTTAGTTGGCTGAAAGCTGCTGAATTGCCTTGTGCTTGGCGCATGATGGCATTAGCTGCCTATGTGCCATTAAACACAACACAACACAAAGCTGCTGAATGTAGATTTCAACGTAGCACAAGCTGCAGAGTTTTTTTCTTTGCAGCCATTCACGCATGTGGCAAACAGTAAGGCACAGTGGCCAGGTACCTTCACATTGTAAGGCGTGGAACTACAACAGAAAGGGCTGTCATAAAAGCATTTGCACTTTGCAAATCAGTGAATGGCAGTGTGGTGTCTGCACTCACAGTACAAGAATGAAAACATGTGGCGGAGGCAGTTGTCACTGCTGTCAATATTAACACAATATACATACTTGGGCCCCAGTGGGCTCTTTGCATTTTCACCCTGTCCATTGTCTAAACAGTGAGTTTCCATGTTAACGAGGCATAAATACATTAAAGAAATTTGGTCCCCAGAAAAATTCTCCACGATTCGAGTTGTCTGCATTAGGGAGGATCATATTAACAGGGCATGACAGTATATGAAAGCTGTTGCTTTGTAAAAGAGATCTTTTCTGCATGTACTGCCCCAGAAACTGAGGACAATTTCTTGCTGCGGCATTGTCTTCTCAAAACAGTGTCCATTCTTAGGCCCAGTACAAGCAATATTTTTTTTTGCTAGAGGATGAAATTAATTCCTGCACAATTCTAGTAGTCAGTGTAGCTGCAGCTGATTTCTCTGTAAACTAAGGGTAAAGAGAAATATTTGTGCTTATTGTTTTATTTTTGCTTCTTTTTTAAAACAACACTGCACAGATCATCCAGACACCTGGCCTTTGGGAGAACCTTCGCAACGATGCCATCCGTCTCAGTGAACAGACATCAAAAGCAGGCAGTTGGTGTTACTGCTAACACTGGCTGTCAGCCGGTGCTTGGCGCTGCTGCTTCTGCTGTACAAACTGCTCTGTACCGGCTAATGTGTATTTAACAGCTACATCAGAAAATAACAGTTCACCGTTTATTTGTGTGACGGGTCCAAGAGCATACAGCCATGTATTGCTTGAGTTTTTGCACGGGCACTTTTTAATATATAAAGAGCGAACGCAAAGTTTGGTGTGCTTTTGCTAGCTTTTCTGTTTACATGATTATTGTTTGCTGCTTTAGCGTAGTGTGTTGTAAGAGAGAGAGAGAGATAATAAAAACTCACCAAAGAATTTCAGTGCTTGCTGTCTGTTATTCAGGTTTCTTTTTCGTTTGCTTGCTTTACAGATTACACAGTTGTTATTGGCCCTCCGTCGAACAAACTCTGCATAGCTATGCGTTGTGATAGTGTTGGCGCATTAAATATTGCCTGGGCATTGGCTAAAGGCCACAGTGTTTAATGTTGGGCTCAAAATGGACGTCATACAAAAATTGATAGCATGTTCTGTGGATGGTGAAATAAGCTTACAACCTTTGATGTTGGTATTAAAGTACAATAAAGATTTCTTCAACTGCAGCTTGTGGCACTCATTTATTGTTTTAATATGTACAATGTGCAAATATGAACGCATGCTCGAGAAGTACAAAATTGCCTCTGCAAATAGTAATGGTGAGTGTTGGCATGGCCAGCATGCAGGCCAGTAGAACAGCGCAGGCTTGTTGCAAGCCTCCAGTCAAAAGGCACAAATTTATTATGAAGGGACAGTTAAGAATGAAAAAATGTGCAATGTAGGCTCATGAAATTACAGTTAAGCATGCAGAAGACAGAAATGACGTTTGGGATTGCAATGCCGGTCGGGTAAAACAAAAAAAGCAGCAAACGCTTTCCTCCTTTTGTTGGCACTTGGGGAAATGGGATGCGATTTTGGCAACGTTTTTTTTTTCCTTGTTAGCCGTACCGTTCGATACTCAGCGGGTTTTCCATTTCTTGGAGGTAGACAATAAGGAAGCATTGGCTTCTGCCACACAAGGAAGTCTTGTTTAGCCTGCGCGCCGTTTCTTACTAAGCGGCGCGCGAACTCCGGATGAGAGAACCATCCAACGTTACTAAAGGGATCTAGTAACGTTGGAACCATCCGTATGTTGCGCAATCGCTCTAATTGAGGAAGTGCAGGCGCGCTTCTCCGGACGTAATAGTGCCACATACAAACAGTGTACATTTTAAGTGCTTTGCGATTCGGTTGCTTTGAACATGAGGGGAAAAATACAGAAATGTGGAATAAGCTGGGAACAATGTAGGGGTGATGTAGGCACCTGCAGAAAATGAGACTCGAAAATTCGCGCGCTATGAAAGATGAAAGAACCTTTGGTTAGCCGAAATTTTGTATATAAAGTTTTTATTAGTATAATAAACAGTTACACTAATTATTTTGTGACTTGCAGCGGTCAGAGTACGCAAAAAGCGACAAAAACCACTGCAATCTATCGGTCCGCAAGGGACCGCCACGCTAGATATTTGGCGGCGATCTCATGGCGTCGTTGGCGTCGTCTACCTGTTTTCTTGTGTGATGTTTACTGTAGCCTTCTTCACGATTTAAGTTTAATAGTGCATGTGCTCAGCCTTACTTGTCCACTTTTCCTGTGTCTTTTGTGCAATATTTCCCCATCGTCTCGAAGGGTCAACACCATGTGATGAGATAGGCGGCTGCAACGGCCTAAGGTAACTCCAGTTCCCAAACATCTCAACACTGACATCAGCTCGATTCGCTTAAGACCGCGTGAATCGCCTCAAGCACCACGCAGAAACAAGTGCTTATTTTGGTGAAATGAAAGTTTAGTCATGCGCAGTTTACAACGAGGCATGTGACATGCTGTGTGCGGCGGCTCGCGCGGAGTCGAGTAGTGCGTGCATGGCGCTCACGAGCGGTTTTGGGATCATGTGCCGATGTTCCTTTTGTCGTCTCGCGCTCTCTAGATGTCCAGTAAAGTTCAACGCAAGGTAACAGTGGAAAATGTAAAGGAAAGCGGCGACGGCCCCAGAAGACCAAGCGTTTTTGATCGACTAGGACCTGGAGCTGTGACAGCTCAGGAGGTAAGCTGCCGATTGGTTTTTTGTTCGCCTTGATTGAGCCTGCGCGAATACAAGGAAGCGGCCACGGCGGCTTCCAATAACTGCTGCCGACACTTGCGGAACGTATCTCTAAAACGGGGGAATTGCCTTTCAGATTTGCCAGATCTCCTACCAGACATGAATTGGGGATCGTGTTTCAACATTGTAAACTACTTTACACTTAAATGAATGCGCAATCGTAACGTGCTCTGATAAAACTGCATCTGTTTTCAGCCGCCGTTTAGTGAAGCACTTCTGTCCCAAATTAATACGGGAGTCAAACGATTTAGATCACCATGTCTTATTCGTGCAACCTTCGTGCTCTTCCATCAGTTTCCTGCCTTTCTCGGAATATAGGTCCCGTTCTCAACAAAAGCCGGCGTCCCCCCCCCCCCCCCTGACCCCCCCACCCCCACCCGGGGGGGCAGGTGGCTGCTACCCTACCGGGCTTGGGCTATCTGCCCACCACTGCAGGTGGCAGTCAAATTAATTCAAATAAATTCAATGCAATTGCCACGTGCACACTGTAGCACTGCACATTAGCTCATTGGTCGATAGGGAGACAGCCGCCTGAAGAACTATCCATGCAAAAATGAGCCTTATGGGAGCTCGGGAAGAGCAGCCTGGATCTTACAAACCCCACCGGTGGCTATGTTTGGAACAGCCACGTGCTGGGGCAGTGTCGTAACGCTTAACAGCTGCACCACTGTGCCAGTAGTGAAGACTCCCCGCAATCTATGAATCTATGCAAGCAAAGGAGTACTTGCACGGGAGGGATCTCTAATACATCGCAGCATACTCTTAGGGGTAGGGGTAGCATTGTCCAAGTTTTTTTTTTTTTCCTCAGATCGAGTTCTTTGTGCATGTTTTCTCTGTTGGTTTTCACCTTCTGCTCCTTAACATCGCACAGAGTGTGAATAGCAACATGATGAACTTTCTGGTAGAGTTTTGATTTCTGCAGTGTGTTGTTCGCTTGTGTAACGCTCGAAATATTTTTGTTTCCAGCTTGCCGCGGTGGCTGAGTGGTTATGTCGCTTGGCTGCTGACCCGAAAGATGCCGATTCGACCCCGGCCGCAGCGGGCGAATTTCGATGAAGGCAAAATTCGAGAGGACCGTGTACTGTGCGATGTCAGTGCACGTTAAAGAACCCCAGGTGGTCGAAATTTCCGGAGCCCTTCACTACGGCGTCTCTCATAGCCTGAGTCGCTTTGGGACGCTAAACCCCCATAAATCATAAACCACACCATTTTTTGTTTCCTGTTAGGTGTTCTTAAAATAGGTGCTACACTTTGAGATTCAGTTTTGTACCATCACATTGCAGAGGTAAAAATAGTAGAAAATCCACATTTATTAGACGGGGCTCGTTTATGTAAACATTGAATGCAGAGCTACGTGTTGTATTGTCGTCCTATATAAAATGTCAAGGAATGGAAAGCTGGCGCGCGTAAAAGTAATGCAACTGACAAAAATGGTCATCATCATCATCATTAGCTGTCTATGCCCACTGCTGGGCAAAGGCCTCTCCAATATCTCTCCAATTAACCCTGACCTGTCCTGGCTGTGGCCATCCTATATTTGCAAACTTCTTAATCTCATCCACCCACCTAACTTTCCGCCGCCCTCTCCTACGCTCGCCTTCTCTTGGAATCCATTCCGTTACTCTCAAGGACGATCGATTATCTTGCCCTCGTATTACATGTTCTGCCCGCGCCCATTTCTTCCTCTTGATCTCGGCTACGATGCCATTAGCCCGCGTTTGTTCCCTGACCCACTTTGCCCTCTTCCTGTCTTCCTGTTACACCCATCATTCTCCTTTCCATAGCTTGCTTGTGGTCCTCAATTTAAGTTGAACCCTTTTTGCTATGGTTGATAAACGATGGTTGCCAGTACTGCTGTTCACTTCATTGCATATGTGGTTTGTGTTAAAAAAAAAAAACATTCACATGTAGCTGTAGCAGCTGCTCACAAGGGAGTATAGCTAGTTTAATGTGCTCGAGTTTACAGTTCACTCAGCTCTGAGGGCTAATAGTTTAGAAAAGACTAAACTTTTGACCTGTTCTTTTTCTTTCTCATCTATCTTTTTGATGAAACTCCTGCATTAAATTTGGCAGAGGTTTTATTTAGTGAAACACGTAAAACTGGTGAGCAGTTGACTGTGAGGGTGCAGTTTGCTGAACAAAGAAAGACTCCATAAAAAACGTTCGCCTAAGTATGGTTCTGCCTGCGCATGGTCAGCAAGTTATATTGTTTTACTTTTTTTGGGGGGGTGGGGGAAGGGGAGAGCATCAGCTGGTCATGTTGTGTGGATCCTCTCTGAAAGCTGGTTTCTGTAGCACTGCTCGGCAGCTGTTTGCTTTCATGTGCTCCGACCAGCAGTTAGTGTACTGCAGGGCTATCGTGTTGCGCTGTGCGGAATGTGCTGTGGAACTGTGACCACAGTAGGACTAACTGCGCTGTTGCCTGCATGCATCAACCGTCCTGCTGCAGAGGCACAGCCGTAATAACGACCCCGGAGAGCAGTGCAGGAACTGGATGCGCAACGGGGCCTGCTCTTATGGGTCCAAGTGCCGCTACCAGCACGAGGCATACCCCCCATCTTCTTCCTCCTCTTCCTCCAGGGTGCCCAAGTCCGAGAGGTGAGCCAGCAGCTTGACCTCCGCAGGCATCAGGAAAACGGATGGGGATAAGGCTGCACCCGTTAATGCTCAGTTAACTCTCGTATAGATAAGAGTTACTGGTGTTAGGGAATATCTATAGACTGGGCTATGCATTCCTTCTGCATTGAAAGATGATCTTTTGGGGTCACCAGTGATTTTATGCTTCAGACTTGTCACCTATGGGCTACCTCTGGAGTAAATGTACAGAATAGTTTTTGTGGGTTCAATCTAAATTAGGAAACTGAGCCTCATAGTACGTCATGTCACGAGCACTGTACAGTTGTGCGTGCTACTTAAAATTGTTTTTGTCTCAGTGCTGTCGTCTATTATGCGGGCCTGTTATGAAATCTGTCAAGTGTTTTGTGCAGACATAGTTTTTCATGAGTGTAACTTTGGGTGGTCACATGGGTCTTGTGTAATGATCTCATTAAGTGTAAGCATTTTGCCACATTCGAGTAGGGTTGTCTTTATGTTTTGAGTTTGTTGTGATTGAAGTTTTTATTATTGTTGCTTCATTATGCATCAGAGAAAGGGTGCTGTGATGTCTTATATGTTGACAATGTAATACACACTTTAAGCTGTAATTAGTACTGTGCTACTGGCAGGAACAGAAGCTTCATCTTCTGCCCGTGCCTGCTGAAAAGGTGTTTGTATTCATCTGTCAATAAAATTGTACTTGTAGCTTTAGTTAATAGAGTCTGGGGTGTTTCTAAACTGCATGTTCATCCTGCCTTTCTACATTGCTAGTTCTGTTTGATAATGTAACCTATTGTTGTGCAAAGCCTGTTTGGTCTAGCATGACAAACCTGTTTTCTTTTTTTTGATGTCGTGAATTGAGTAAGAAAGAAACATGGGAAGAGCATGGGGTGCAGTGTTCGTGTTATATGTTCGCTCAGCAGCTGGCTTCTAATTTCTTTTTTTTTTTTTCAGGGACACGTCTCAGAAAGATTTGAGGCATAAAGTGCGACACAAACAACAGGATGCCAAGGAATCTGTTAGCCGGTCCCCATCTCCTAAGGTTTGTAGAAAATCATTCTTTCTTGAGGGGCAAAGGAGGATTTATTCATGAGATCCATTTCGAACTGCAGATGAGATGATGCAGTCATCAGTCACACTTTCATTTGCAGGAAGTAATTGAATGCTTCATTACTGGTTATATTATCACTTTCTCTTCATGGCACGCAAGAACTAGGGCAAGAGTATGCATGCACAAAATGCCTATTTAACAAACTTGTCTGTCTGGAAGACTCCAGAAATAGCACTTGTTGCAGCAAAAACTGACAGAGCTAGCACTCATGAAACAAAACTGCATGCTGTTCCTTTCATTGAGGCACTATATTTATGAATGCCACCACATGTTCTGCTATAGCTGGTGGCAATCATCATTTTTTCAGAAGGTGCTAAAAGTTTCATGGTAAATACGTGGTGCAGTATTGTGGGCACACTGCTCTGAAAAAGTAAACAAATAAAAGACATGGTACTAGCTTGCACCTGTGTGCAGAACCTAAAGGAGCAGAAACACAAGATACTAGTAGGCACTATTCCATCAAGTGGTGTACTCCTGTTGCAGACTTGTATACCTGGCTCGTTTGCCTAAGCCTTGAGTTTGTTTTGCTTGCAAATTTTGCTTAATGAAACGTTCAGTGACAGGCTCAGTAATGGGCTATCAAAATGGCAGCGCTTTTTAGGTTTGTTAAGAATTAACAGATGCGCACTATTGTGTGCAGCAGTGCCTAACTGCACTCTCTGATACTTAGGGCCTGAGTTTTGGCAATTCTGTTTGTCCAAGAACGAACATCAGTCCACACTCCTTTGCAGCTCGCCCGTGGCATGCGTTTTGTTCTTGTCCCGATATAAAACAATATCTCATTCTTCATGGCAAATTGCTAAAGGTTTGGTCTGGCTTTACAGCCTGTTGCTTATTGTGTATTTAGGCAAATAGCAGTCTCATATCTTTTGAACTAGGCAAGCACTGTTTCTAAAAATGGCAGCAGACCAAATTACCTACCAGTAGATAGCCGTGTGCTAGAACCAAAGAGCAAACACGCTGTTTAGGGTGGTTGAGTCCTTGTACTCATCTTCAATAGCAGTGTGAAACTCTGCACTTGCTCTTTCTTGGATGCTTGACAGAGAAGCTGTTAGTGGCCCACTTGGCACATGAGCGCATGGCTGGCTTAACACATCACATGACCGGTCACATGGCATCTTGTGAAAACGCGTGACTGTGATGTCTGACGCCACATGACAAGCACTGGCAGCAGAGACTTGTCCCAGCATGCTCCACACAGTTATCGGTGGAGTCTCTTCCGACACTTTATTGAGAAAGCATAATCGTAGAGGCATTTGTTCTGCTACTGAGCATGAGGCTGCGGGTTTGACCCTGGCTGATTTTTTGTGGGTGTCAAATGCAAAATTGCTGGTGTACTGGGATTTTTGATGTGTTTTGAGCAACCCCAGGTGGTTCAAAATTAGCCAGGATTCTTTCCCTGCAGTGTGCTTTGCAGCCACACTGTTTCAGCATGTAAAACCTATTTGTTCCTGTTTTTTTTTTGTACAGTGGTGTGAGAAAGGGATTGTTTGGTGTATCTAACAGTGCACACTCTCTTACTACTGTCTGTGGATAGTAGGTACTGTATGTGCTTTACTGAGCGAAAACGAAAAGCACTAGAAAAGGTAGTTTGAGCATTGAATCAAATTGATGGCATTGGTCTCTTGTTATTTTTTTTTTTTAGTTTTACTGTTCATCTGGCTTATTCTCTTGGTCATGCCTATGCTACCTTACCCACAACTACTTTCAGAAGCACTGGTTAGTGTGCTCCCATTATATGACAGTGTGTTTTGCTTCCTGTGTACTGCACGCCAAGATGTCAGTAATCAGCAGGTGCATGCCTGGGCCTGCGCTCTTTCTTATCTGGCCAACTCCTCTTCAGCCACCTCCTCTGACCCAGAACTCTGTTCCAACCCCATACCCCCGGTATTCTCTGAGATGCTAGAGCAATTTTGCTCCCAAAGCCGCCAATACCTCCTTGCTCACCCTAGCCTCCGGCGTGAGGAGTCTATTTCTCTTTGCCAACTTCACACTGGCACCTGCCCTAAACCCGCATGCTACCATTGCCTTTACCCTACCCACTACCGCGCCAGTTGCCCGCTTTGCGGGGAACATGCGACTTTTATTTCACATTGTCTGGGCCTGCCAGGCCATTTGAGCAGCCCATCGGCTGCCCGTCCCAAATGTAGCCGTCTGGGAGTGTACCCTCTGATCACCCGACCTGGTTGATCAGCGCCAGCTCGTTGTGCCGGGCTGTGGTGGCCACGAGAGCTGTAGGGGCCCTGGAATAAGGGCCCTACTCCCAGACAGTCGAAGGCTCCCTCAACCTTATTAGTAGAGACATTTTCCACCAGCACTTATGCTCTACTGTTCCTCCCTTTCTGTTTTTTTGCAGAGGAGGAAAGTGTCTGCAAGCAGTGGCGCCGGGGGAAGCAGTGTCACAGTCACCACAGGTGTGGCTGCCAGCAGCAGCGGTGGAAGCAGCAGTGGCGGCAGCCGCAGCCGTCGCCCGGATGCCGAGAGCAAGATCAAGTCGACTGTGGTGGTGACCCGGCCGCGAAGCCCCCCTTCCTCAGGAGGCGAGGAAGAGCAGCCAGCCAAGGACGCCAAGCCACCAAAGAATTGGGAGGGGGCGGCATCTGATGGTCAGTGCCTTTTGCTATATTACGATGGCAGAGCTTTTGCTGGAAGTACTGGTCTTTGATAATCACAATGATTGCATTTTAACAAAAGTGAAAAAATAAAAATGTGTGACCAGAGTGGCAAAAAAAAAATATTTTTGCCAAACAATGTAATTGCCATAGCAAGTGCCTTCTAGTTGTGGTAGATGGCTAAATTACTTTCTGCTGGAAGGTAGTACTCTTTCAAGGGACTGTGCGTTATTTGTGCGGATGCAAACAGCCAGTTTAACGGCCACCATTGATCCCCCTTCTTATATCTTGGGAAATGAGGCAGTACAGTAACAGCTCGTTAATTTGACCTCCGTTAATTCAGAAATTGACGTAATTCTTACTGCTGGCTTTGGCACGGCCAAGGCTCGTGTGAGTCCATGGCTTCGGATGCCCGCTAATTGGGAAGGGCCTCGTGAAATATCGTGAAGATCGTGAAATAGTCCTATTTACAACCTGCATTCCATGCTGCATAGTTGCTCGTGCTCCTCTGAGGGGCAGAATGGGTAAACTCACCACGTCCCTACTCAAGAATTACACACCTCCATCCACCATCAACCTTGCATGGGTGCCGGCCCACTCCGGCTGCTCAGGAAACAAGAAGGTGGACGAATATGCCCGAGAGCTAACCAACTGGGCCGTCTGCACAAATGAGCTGCCGGCGGAGCCACCCTCCGCATATAACGATGTTACATATATAGGGAAAACAGACACCTTTACCCATGCCCACACTCAAAGCTTACCAGGGCACAAGCCATGGCTCTTAGAAGAGCTCAGACAGAAACTCTTATGAGCCCATATCGATTGGCCTTAATTACAAGAGGTGAATTTAATCCTATTTGCCAAATTTGTGACAAAAACCTTAATGCAGATGATGACCATATTCCCTGGGGATGCGAGGGTAATCCACCCCCCAGAAAGCTCCTGCCATATCCTTCAGCTCACAGCTGGAAAAAGATTATATGCAGTGACGACAAACAAGTACAAGCCAACATCACAGAATGGATCCTTGAGGTCGCCCCTTCATAGAGGCCACCTGGGGCAAAAGTGGGCTAACGACGACAGAAAAGCCTAATAAAGTTTATTCCTCCTCCTCCTCCAGTGTGTGCATGACATAGTGTGACGCAGAACGTGTTGCCCAGGCGAGAACATCCGACTGCTTTGGTTTCGGTTTTCCTTTTCTGAGCTTCACGTCAGCTCGCAGCGATGGTGGCTGGACCAGCTGGCATCAGCCAGCCAACCTAACTCCACTGAGCACAGTTTCGAATGCTGCTTGGCGTGTTGCTGGTGTTTTCTTTCTCCGCCCTCCTTTTCCTTTTTTTCTGGCTGCTTTGGCGCCGTTTCCTTCATTTGCGTCTGCGCGGTTTCTTCCTTCCTGTGTACCTAAACTGCATGCTCGTCACATGCTGTTCGCAGTTCGTGCGGTGAGGCCTCCTCACACGCAATGGTGTCGCTTATGATAGATGTGACGTGGTTGTGGCGGAGCTTTACCTCGTTGCACTGGGAAGGATAAGGGAGGTCCTTACGATTTTGGAGCAGTTCTGCTTCGATGCTCCCAACAGTATGCACGCAACAAAGTATTGATGGAAATGTGAAGAACAGTCACTGCTGTGCTGTTGTCATCTTGAAATCAGGCAACCGTAGCTCAGTCTTTCACCATATAAGTTTACAGTGATGCAAGCAGTTCATGACTGGTTCTTTTTGGGGTCATTCGAACTTTCGGATAATTCTGTTTTTTCCAGTCCCTTGAAGTTCAAATTAGTGAGCTTTTACTACCGCTTTTCAATGCAAGGTTTTTTATTTTAGTTCAGGGAGTCAGTTTTAATGAGCTCAAATGTTTGCAAAAATAATCTTTCTTTTTTGCGGTACTTTTAAAATCACGTTCGTCCTTATTTGCGGTCACGGTTTGATATAACACATTTAGTACCAAACTTTTACCAAGAGACTAATTTCTTCAGGTTTTTATGACTGTGTGGCGACTTAAAGTTGAAAATTTTATTTTAACATTTAATGTTGGTCTTGGCTTGATCCTCTTTATATGAAGCACATATCCATTCCTCTTAGAATTTTGCGATGTGTTTTGGTGACTACTTTTACCCTTTATTTGAAATGCTAATTTATTATTTGAAGCAAAAGAATGCTTGTACTGTCAGAAATGATTTGGTGGACTGCTGCAGACCTTTTGTTGGGCTGTCTCGTGTTCCATAGCATATCCCCAGATGTGTACTGTGCGATGTCTGTGCACGTTAAAGAACCCCAATTGGTCGAAATATCCAGAGCCCTTCGTACAGCGTCCCTCATAGCCTGAGTCGCTTTGGGATGTTAAAACCCCATAAACCAAACCAAACCAGATGTGAGCACTAGGCATCTGTGAGCATGACTCTTGGGGAAGCAGTGCCGGTGCGACTGAGATAATGTTAGAGTCTTCAGGCTTTGGAGCAGGTGCAGACTGTTGAGGTCAACTGTTGAGGTTGACCTTGTGAAAGCTGCGCATAGTGCATACTGATAGTTTTTGCTTTGCAGTGGGCTATGTGAGTAAGATAACTTAGCGTTGGGTGCAGGAGATACATGGCTCAGGCAGTGCCTATTTGTCAATTCAGATACAGTGGCCTCCATTTGTCTCCACTGTGCGGTGTTTTCTTGACTTGGAACACTTGGCATGGAGCAAATAAATGATGCACTCAGACTGAGCACAGACAACCAACCAGTTTGAGTGGGTGACACGTGCATTTGTGTTGGCTAGAAACATAGGAAGGGATGAGGGCAAAGCAGAGAAAAAGGAACAGCACAACAACTTTGATAGCACGCTGCTGATACCACTAAGAACTGACTGGCTGAGCAGAAATTAAGTTTTTAGACTGCGCTGCGTTGTTGAGGATTTTCTCTTTCGGATTAATGGCATCAGCAGTGTCGTCGTAGTGTAGTGTGCTATAAACAGAAACCCGCGTGTGCATCCATCTTGCCGGTGAATGTGTTACCCATTTGGGCGGAGGAGTGCAGCTTCAGCGAATGTGCTCTCTGGGGTGATGCCATGAGAAAGCCTTGGGCATAGTGCTCTTATAGCATGAAGTGTGAGGGGGTACAGCACAGCGGTTGGTGTAACTTCTTTTTCCTAAAAAAAGAAAGGGGGGCAAATGGTCTCAAAGTGCTTGTTTAATTTTTACTTCTTTCCTTCTCTATCACATGTCCATAAAGATACCGCCACCAGCCAGCTGCATTCACGACCACGTCAAAAGTGAGTTTGTGTGTCTGTGTTGATTGCTGCACAGACTGGCCCATTGACGATGCGCTTCTGGACTACAAGGAGGAGCTCTCCCTGGAGATGAAGCGTCAGCAGCTGCAGAGGGAGCTGGACTTGCTGCAGAAGGAGAACCACCCGGCCAGCAGTGGCGGGAGTGGCGGCAGTAAAGGGACCGGCAGCAGTGGTGCCACCACCGCAGCTGCTGCCACTGGGGCGGGCCCACCAGCCACTTCCACCCAACCGCCAGCCACCACCAAGGCGGCTCGCTCTGCGCATCCTCCACAGCAGGTGGGTGGGTGTAGCTGCTGAAACATGCCGTGGCCGTATTTGTTCGTATAATTGGCTGTGACCAGAATTTGGTAGTCATGTCATACTGCCCCTGCAATAATGCCTTCAAGAAAGATATAGTTATTAAAATAAACAGTTACACCAGACAAAGCGCAGATTTGTTTATCGCTCACTCTCACACACTCACTCACCCGTAATCTCAGTGCTGTGCTGTACTGTGTAATCTCAGTGCACATTTAAGATCCCCAGATGGTCGAAATTATTAGTGCAAAAGCACTACTCCAGACGTACCAACCCCGAGCAAGAATGTTGCCTTGTCTTGCCTTGTCCCATGCTGAAAACTAACGTGAGCTTACCCGAGTTACTTGGGTAAGCTTGGGTTAGTTTGGAGGAGCATCGAGCAAGCTGCAGCCAATGGGAGGAAACACGGGTAAGTTCGGAAGAGAGTCACGCCAGCTGTAGCCAATGGGAGGCAGGTAGCAGGCAGCATTTAAATTAATGTATGGTTGCAAGAGGTTACTTGGGAAGAGCAACATAGGTCAAACAATCCCGACCAGTGGCTGTGATAGAAACAGCCCCAGCCAGTGCAGTGGCGCCACTGCATTGGTAGTGTTATGAGGACTCGCCGCGATCTATGAATTTTAAGTAGAGGATGACCAAATCTGCATATATAGGCATTAACGCACGAAAGATATCGCGCCGTTCCTTTAAGGCCAAGCTTAAGTGCCCCCCCAATGAGGAATCAACACATTCTTTCGCATGTCTACTCCGCTTCACTACGTTAAACCCTTACCACTTTTCCAGAGCCTTTCACTATGGCACCTTTTTCTTTCTTTCTTCACTCACACCTTCCTCCCTTCCCTCACAGCATGGTTGAGGTGTCCACCGAGAAGTGCGACAGAATTCCCCAAAACCAATTTTCAATTTTTTTCACACTCTCACTCACTCGCTCACTCATGTGGGGCGGGCTCTCGTAGTCCAGGCTTTAATGTTCAGGATAAAAATAACAGTAGTGATGCACAGGTGAAGGTGGCCTGGCAGAAAAAGTAATTTACTAACTTGAAATGCTAGAGAACTCTTGTGCACAGTGAATGTGCTACGTGTCTGCCAGGCGGACGCTGAACTTGTGTATCTAAATGGTAACAACTGCTGAGCAGTCCCCTTTTGAGGAGGACGTAACCAGAACTTCCATGCTGGGTGCCAGGCGACGGGCAGTCACACCTCAACGATGCACCACCATTAGAGCCACTCGCATTTTCACGGATCTCCAGATATTACTGACTGCAACGAAGAACATTTCCACCACCCCTATCCAGAGTGGACACCACAGTGTGGCACCAGCTCCAGACAGACTTGTTCTCAAACCTCCACCACAAGCACACCTTCATCCTCTCACAATACCCCTAGCACTGCCTGTTATGCAACAGTGCCCAGCTCAGTCAGTACCGTTCAACATGGGAGTGTCCAACGCCCCCTGTCAACCACCTGTACCCCACCCGACTACCTCCTCATTGGAACATTGGAGGCTGCTCTGTCCAGCTCTAGCTTTTCGCACAAGCCCGCAGGAAAGCAGAAACCTTTGAAGTCCTGGACTGAGGACCTCGTCCACGAGGAGCAGTCCCCCAGTCACCCGTCCTAAAAATAAAAATTTTCACCACCACCACTAGAATGTCGTTGATCCTGATTTTGTGTTCCATGATAGAGCGAGGAAGAGAGAAAAACTTTGATGGGAGGATAGGTGGAGAGTTCAGCCGGTGGAAACGTGAACCTGGCCTGCTACTCCACACAAGTGCAGCATGCATAAACTGGATGCATTGAAACTGCACTTACTGTGGCAATTTTTTGTGATGAGTTGTTAATGAGCCAGAAGTGCTACCTGCTCCAAAGGGTAGCCAAGGCGTTGCTGGCATTAGACATTACTATAACATTGTTATAATTTCATTGCCTTGCTTTCTGTTCCAGTTTTATTGAGTGATCCTCGTGAATGGTGTCCTTTTCTTCGGCTTATATTATCTCCCCATGCTTTGAGATTAGCTTTGTTAAAAGGAATTAAGCTAAACCTGGTTCTGTGTTTATGCTGGTTCCCCTTAGGGTGCAGCAAGTGCTAGCAGTGAATCGTCGAGCGAGTCCGATGACTCTTCGTCATCGGACTCGTCGAGTTCCAGCTCGGACGACGAGGATGATGACGATGACAGCGAAGATTCATCGAGCTCAAGTTCATCAGGCGGGGCCTCGCTGTCAGCCGGTCGTGGCACCACAGGTGCCCCGCCACCGCCGCCACCTGCTGAGGGCCAGCGACACCACCGGAGCCACCGGGGCAGCATGGAGGAGCGTGCGGCCGCTTCACATCGTTCTGCAGATGGCAAGGGTAGCCGGGAGCCATCTCGGACTGGGTCATCCTTACATGGCCACGAAAAGGATGCTGGGCGGTGAGGAGGCACATTTTACAGTGCTGGCCGTATTCACTTAGTTCCTCCGGCTTGATGTTGTCGGTGTCATCGTCATCCTGTCCGCATGCCCAATTCCACAGTGGAAATACAGGCAACCACTGTATATACATTTGTACAAAGCCTTCAGGTCAGGGGCACTGCCACACTACCCTGGTCTCCACATCATTCTGGCAAAGGCCATATTGGGAAACCGAATTCAAACAGGGGGCCTTTACCCAGGCTGGAATGTCGAGTACACTACCCCTCAGTCATAAATCCATCAAATTATTTGTGGGCTACTGCAGCTGTTCGTGTTTTGTCTGTAGTAGCTTAATGGCAGTAACAGTCAGGCACGGCATCATTATTGTGTTAATCGTTTCGGGAACCAACTAGTGTTCATCACTCGTCATACCCAGTGGGTAAGGCGCTGAACTTTTTTTTTTTTTTATAGTGATGATGGTGATGGGTGCTGGCTAATCCACCCATGACAGTGTAGTAAAGAAAGCAGTAGCGCAGCTTTTTACGTGCTCTGAGTGGACAAGCGTACAAAAGCATTTGCTTCTCACACATTGGATACAAAGACAAGAAAACTATAGTTAGACGAGTATCAGCTTTAGGGACCTGCAGCAAGTGGCTCGTGTAAGCTGACGAAACAGCTCGTCTCTCAATCTAGGTGACATCATCACCTGTGTGCTTGAGCATTTGTGAAAATTTTGAGTGAATTTAGCGTTTAAAGTTAGCTTTACGAACTGTCTGCTAAGCAAGCACAATTTTAAATATTCTTGAAGGGCTTCTACTACTGACGGAATCTTTTTTTTTCTTGAGAGTGTTCAGGTCTTCCTTGCAAGGTCAAAATCTTAAAATTTCTGCAAAGTTTGTGCATTTACCCTTTGCGTATATGGGCAGCAGCATAATTGTTTGGTGCACCTTTGGGTCTTGTTAGCCATGGCCGGGACCGACATCAGGGGCGATCGAGGGAGCCCCCCGAGGCCGGCCGGACGTCGCCCAGTCGTCGAGGGGCGCCCCGGGATGGTGGCGACTATGATGGGTACGTGGGCCGGTCACGTGGCCCCCGCACCCCCAGCCCGGGGCCGCCCGGTGAGCCCAAGCGCAAAGCTACCGGCGGCGGCGGCAGCGGCACCACCGCCACACAGCCGTGAGTGCTTCCTCCTTCTCCTTTTGCCCTGCCTGCTCCCACTGTGGGCAAGGAAGAGTACCCGCTGATTATACATGTGATGTGGGAGTGGCCCCACACAGGACCACTGACACCTTTTAGAGAGGAACTGAGGACAACTCCATCCAATTTTTGTTCTAAGTGAAAGTTGATTGGTTTTGTGGCTATCTTGTTTGTCCGGCAGTAGAGGATGCATTTGTTACTGAGGTAACTGGATTTGAAAATGGGACATTTTCTTAATGCGAGACCATTAGTACCCCCCATGTCGGAAAAAATGGTTGGCGTTGGCGTCGGTGGTGTTGGCGACTGTTTGAAGCCTTGCAGCTAGAGTGGCCAGAGCAACCTGCTGCTCCGGCAACCTAGGTGGGCCACTTAGGTCACGTGACCTTGTGGCATTGTCACAACCTGCCCACCGGATTGTGAGCAAACTGATCACCGTGGCAGGAGGCAGTTAAAAAATGATTTGTCACGAGAGGTTGCTTGAGAAAAGCAATGTGGGTGACACAAGCCATTCTGGTGGCAGCACCTGGCATTGCAGGGCAGTGGCACATCGCTTAACCGCAGCACCACTGCACTAGGAGTGGCACAAGGACTCCCAGGGGTCTATGAAAGTAGGTAATGACCAATTCCACATACTATATGGGCATTAACCTATTAAGGGGGGATGAGGGTCTTGAATACTTTTTTATTTCTTAACATATCTTCCTGAAAATTGGCATGCAGATATATCTTTGAATGCTAATCCCAAATATATATTCAGATTTTATATATCTCATCTAGAAATGAAGATATGGCAAAATAATTTATGCCACTTAGGTCTTTTCTTACGGGCCATTATGGTGATTTCTTAATTAAAAAAACTAGTTTTAAAGTAATGCTGTCATTCTTAAGGGCCCATTGCACATCCTAAAGCTAAAGAAATTTTTAAAAAGTCATCACATAGGTCATGAATGAATAACAAAGTAGGAAAAAAAAAACAATGTTGGAGTAATTAGCTCACATCTGACCTAATTGGTAGTCTATTGGGTTTAATGAAAATTGGAAAGCTTTAGGATGTAGCTGAGGTGTTGCTGAAAAAAATGGTACCTACTTCAATAAAATCAGTCGATGCAAACATTATGAAAAGTTCCGTAAGGCAAAGGCATTTGATCGAAAAAGCAAAGCTGAGAAAATTGCATTCAAAGTTTTGCTTACTCTGCCATTTTTGTTTACTGATCATATGGAAAAATTTAATGCTTTAGCATGCCGCCCAGTCATTGCTGAACACAATAACACCAAATTTACAGAAATCTGTTCATGTAAAGATTATGAAAACCTCTGTATTGCATTGGCACTTGACAAAAAAAAAAGCTCAGAAAATCACTTGCTATTTTCTTTGAATCTGCCACACATTCACAAAAGTCCTGGGCAGTAGTCCTGGGTGCTGTCAGGCTTGTGCTTCTTGGCCATCCTCTTCTTCACCTTTTCAGCATTCATCATCATCATCAGCCTTACTACACCCACTGCAGGGCAAAGGCCTCTCCCATGTCTCTCCAATTAACCCTATCCTTTGCCAGCTGCCTCCACCCTTTGCCTGCAAACTTCTTAATCTCATCCGCCCATCTAACCTTCTGCCGCCCCCTGCTACCCTTACTTTCTCTTGGAACCCACTCCATTACCCTTAAAGACCAGCGGTTATCTTGCCTTCGCATTACATGTCCTGCCCAAGCCCATTTCTTTCTCTTGATTTCGACTAGGATGTCATTAACCCGTGTTTGTTCCCTCACCCACTCTGCCCGCTTCCGATCTCTTAACCCTTATCAGACCTGCACAGCCTCTGTTTATCTTTTTCAAGGCTCCTACCAATGAGGCAGCTCCCAGGCCTGTAACCAAGCTGTGCTGCAACAGCTCTGCTGGTTGTTGCCATTCCTTGGTTGAAGCGAGAAACTGCTTCTTGCGAGGTTAAAAACAGGACAGTGAGGAGTATCTAATGCGAATGTTCAAGCTTCAGCTTAGAGCGCACAACGTCTTGGCGCTCTGCCAAGTTCGCCGAGCCCCCCCCCCCCTCCTCTCCGGAGGTGCTCTCCTCAAAATATATATATATATATATATATATATATATATATATATATATATATATATATATATATATATATATATATATATATATATATATATATACACATACATACATACATATATATATATATATATATATATATATATATATATATATATATATATATATATATATAAAAAACAAACGATGTTATCAGCGGCGGCAGCGGCTTGGCGCGCTGCCAAGGTCCGCGCTGCGCGTGCTTGTCGAAGCGTTGAGCACGCGAGCTCGGTTCAGCCGCGTCCGTTGGCACGAAGCGGCGTGCGCGAACGCCGAAGTCGACGTTAGGCTTAGGTCAGCCGGCTCGGCCGCTTCCGACGACACGGAATTCGAAGCGGCTTGCAGCGTATCAAAAGTCGATGTTTTCCACGGGCTTAGTCCAGGCACATTCACCGGCACTGCAGAGACTTGCGGTAACACCGAAGCTGACGGTGATCGGCATTGTCCAGCCGCGTCCACCAACGATGCTGGCGTCAACAGGGTTTGTTCAGCCGCGTCCACCGGCGAAGCTGTTGTTGGCGAGCTCAGTCCAGCCGCGTCCACCGAGGGTACAGCAGCTTGCGGCATCACCGAAGCTGCAGTTCTCGACGATGCAGCGCTCTACTTATTCCATGCGCGTCTCGGGCCATCGTGACACACGGAACAGAGACACCAAGCAGGCAAATACACGCAAAAGCAAGAAATTCGAGGCTAAAAGAAGCGATTCAATAGCCAAAATATCTACAAAACGATGAGGAAAACGGCAGAACGAAAAATTCTAGGAAACAACGCGGCCGCGGGAGGCAAAGCATGCGTCACGGCCAATCAGAGGGCTGCGCCTCCTCGAGGCGCCCGTTTTATGGTTTTACCCAATCGGCGGCTGTCTCGCGACGCTTACCCCATTGCGAACGGGTGCTGATAGCTCCGCTGTCCGAGGGTCTACAGCTTGCCGAAAGGCGCCAAATTGGAGAGCGGGAAACCAGCTTTCAAACAAGACCAAGATGGCGCCGATCGGTTCGCGTCGCGCGGAGCTACGGCAGCTTGAAAATGGGGCAAACCTTCGCGCTTGGCGTTCAATTTCGGCTCACCGACGTTTCTAAATGGCCGCTTTTTTCATACTTTGAGTTGGAATTCAGCTAAAATATTTTGTAGAGGCATAGTTGGAACATTAAGGACTTCAAAATCGCAATTTTTGAAAATTGCCATTTTTGACCATTTGTCGCGATTTCAAGACCCGCGTCCCACCTTAACGCTATCGCATCATACCCTTAAGACGGAGCTTAAGTGTCCTTTTTTTTTTGTCCTGTCATTGAATTCAGGTTTATGTCCTCAAGACCGAGAAGGACTTTGTGATCATTCCCGAAAGGTGGATGGCAGTTGAGCGTGGCTTAGGGGATCCTTACACGAAAAAATATCAGTATAGATTATGCGGCAGGGTATGCATTAGTGTTCCCCCCGGACGGAGCAGCTACTGCCGTTGGCGGGTTCAGACTGTGTGAGCAGGTTATGTGATCCAGTCCGTCAATCATCGTTTAACGCGCCGTACCCCTCTCCACTCTCCCCCACTTGTTGCTGGTCGCCTTCCCCCCCCTTTCTTCGTCTTCCCTTTACCTCCCCTCCCCTGAAAGTGGTGAAAGGGATTTCCCTCTCCACTTTGCCACCTGCCATCCGAGGTTTCATGCGGACAAATTTTTCCAATTAGGGACTCTTGGTGTCACTACCAGACTAAGGCTGGCGACACCTGTATTAGTTCTTAATGCGTTAGCATTAGAACCGCCATGTTGGAAAAATTCGTCCATCCGTCTGAAGCCTTGGTTGGCAGGTGGTGAAGTGGAGAGAAGGTGTCACGGATCTCTCCTGAGAACACTCGGACCGAAAGAATGGGCGACGGTTGTACCCACACAAACGCACATTTAATACACCCTACTTGGCACACACACACTAGAACACAAAACTAACACAAAACGCAAAAACTATAAATACACACGACCCGGGCACACTGCTATCAGCGTTTACTACTAGCGTTCGGCGTTCGTGCTCACATTTGGTTCGGTGTGGCTGCGGCGTTGTATGGCTCCCGTAGCCGGCGTCGAGGCGGCGTTCGGCGTGCTTGGTCTGGCGTTGCTGGCGGCGTTCGACACGCTTGGGCTGGCGTCGCTGGCTGCATCGTACAAGCTCCAGGTCCAAGCGCCCGTGGAGGTGATGCCGGTGTTGTTGGCGTTGGGGGCGCCACCCGGATGGGTGGCAACAGCGCTGGAGACACCCCTGGCCGTAGCAGGTGGTAGCGTCCTCCGTTGACTCCCCGGAACGGGCACAGGCACGGCAGGAAGTCCACGATGCGATGTCGTAGAACGCGAGCTCACCGGAGCAGTAGCCGGCGTCGCTCTCTTCCAGCCGATGTTTCCCTGACCCGCCGGAGCCTCCGCTTCTCTGCTGTTCCCCCTCGGGCCTCGCTCTCACTCGCCCTTTTATAGCCTGGATGTTAGTCCACGAGGTTTCACGTAGTGGCGACAGTGTTTTAATGCGAAAGCATTACTAGTCTCATTAGGAGAAAACCTAGTGGCATGTGTTAGTGTGTGCACTTGCAGATGGTACGGAAAATCCCATCGATGATCTTCTCCACCAATCATCTCTCTCCACCTCACCGAATGCTTCTCCACCAATCATCTCCCTCCACCTCACCGAATGCTTCTTCTTCCTCTTCTTTATTCTTCAGTTAATTCGTGTTGTCTTTTTTCTTTAAAATTTAATTTAGGTTCCTTAATATATGTGACAGAAGGAAATCCTCAATTTTCAGAGGAGAGGTGGAGGGAGGGGTTTGCCATGCTTGGGGAACAAAACAAAAGACAGGGCTATGTTCTTGCATCATAGAATTAATTTAAATGCAGCATGTACAGAGTGATTTTGGACATAGATGTCGACAACAGGAAGTGGAAGTCTCACATTGATTATATAGCCGTGCAGTTTACCGAGCAGTTGCTGCAGCCATAGTGACACTTGTTTTACTCCCTCAGGAACAAAGGTCCTCCCCCACCATACCCAGCTGGGAAGCCACGAAAGAAGAAGAAGTCTGGCAAGAGGCGCAGGGACCGAGAGAAGCAGCTCAGAGCCGAGGCACGTGAGATTTCCATGCTGCAACTCATGCAGTGATCGAGAATTGCAGAGGATTTGAATTAAATTGCCCCTGGGTGGTGGCTGACTGCTGACGTGGCGCTGGCAAGCTAAGCAACCATGGTTCGCTGTAGAGCAGTCAGCAGGACAGTACGGTGATAGCACTGTGTCTTGCCTGCCACGCTGCATCTTTGGTCAGAACAGTGCATGTTAGACTGATGGGGCAGGATGTGCTACTTTGGCAAATGTAATCTGACTTGCTTAAAAGTACTTGATTGCTGTAGAAAAAGAGTTATAGGAATCTTTTGGCCTGGTTTCTTTTGAGTACCTCTCTGACGCAGCTTGGTTTTGTACTGTTGCTGGGCCTAATTGTGGTTTCTGATATAACCTACAGGAGATAACATTCTCCACTTTTCACCTTCGCAGGTGTTTATGAAGGTTACGTGCCAGCTTTTTGAAACTTTTCATCACAGTCGCATAGTTCGGTACGACAAATTTCTTGGTATACAGTATACTAGGATTTAGCACTTTCTAACCTTTCTTAACTCCTAGCATGTTTCAGTGCATATTGAATTATTTTATAAAATTTCTTGGTTCACAATAGATGAATTTTATTTCAGACAGTTGTCTCATAACTCAAGGTGTAACCACGGGTTAATCCGCATGCATCACTTCACCTTCTACTAATGCATGCACCACTATCCATCGAGAGCAAAAGCTGAAAGTAGTCACTGAAAGGGGCATGTCCAGAGTCTATGCCTGGTTTAATAAACTTCAGTGGGCAAGCCAACCATTGATAATAAATTCATTAAAACAGGTGATGTTGCATGTACACTAAAACCTTCCGACTTAGGAGTGGAAAAAATGTCCCAGTTATCTGAAGGTCAAACAAATTATCTAATGGTGGCCAAAAAAAACTGCTAAAAACCTTTCGGGTGATGGTAAATTTATTTGGCAAAAACTGGGCAACAGTCATCTGCTTTTGGGATGAAAACTACGCATCAACAACGATTTTTCACCATTCCATGAAATTCTTTAAGGACGGCTCTATAGGCAAGGGCTTTTGCGGCCTTTTTCGTGGTGCAATATAATAGCGGTCCAGCCTCCTCACAAACAGTGGTGTCAACAGTGAACAGCACGTGACAAGAGCACTGTTTCGGCGCACGGGAATGAAGAAACAAATGCACAGATGAACGTGAGGGAAGCACAAATTGGCACTAGAGCGTCATGATGCTTTGAAAAAGCAAAAGGCCAGCATTCTGAACTGCCATGCGTCCTTGAAAACGGCATGCAGCATGGCTGGGCAACATAATTGGCTAAGGCGCAGCCATCACAGCAGGCACAGCGGCGAAACACTGAAATTGCAAATACATGGCCAGCCTATTTCTTGGCCTAGTGGCAGTCATCGAATTTTTTCCTCTATGGCACTGGGGACCTTCCAGTCGTCACACCTGCCAATGCACACGTGCCAGAGACATACAGGGTATGGTGTTCTACACTAGTCTGGCCTAAGGACGTATATTTGGACAATCGCTAGCCATGACATACCACGGCATGACGCCCCTTCGGCAGCCCAGGTTTTACTGTTTTCGCCATTCTGCTTCGGCTTGCCGCCTCGCTATATCCACAGGTTCGGTTGTCTCATGTTGGCACTCTCTTCTTATCTTTTGCTATTGAGCTCACCGTACATGTCGGTCAGCTTCGGGATCTGTCATAGGACAGGCTTCATCCATGATTTATTGTTTGCTGCACTGCACATTCTCCGGCGACTTCATCCTTCGCCTCTTCTTTCTGGCATCTGCATGTTGTTAACGCAACTGTGTTTCTCGCTCTTTATCTTCACATCCTTTTTCCACTCGGCTGCAGCTGGTGCGACGCTCCTCCAGCTTAACTCTGACGATTCAACAAGACGAGCCATTGCTTTTTCACTACTGACCCATCTAGTGCTGGCACACTAAAGAATGAAAAGTAAAGCTATATTCTTCTACAATGTCAACTACCTCGTCTTAGGTGGTCTTGAATGCTGCACCGGCGGGTGTATTTCACCGGCGGGCGTATTTCTTCATGAACAATTGAAATTGTTCACCGTGCATCATGAACAGACTCTGGTTTTAAAAAGGAATCGCTGCTTATATAGTGACAGAAATTTGGAAAAAGCAGGTTTTGCGATAAGTTGCTGTGATATCTATTAGGCTAGATGAATGTTGGCTAGGGAGTGAACACTCAGTGCATTCAGTGTGCATCCATTTTGTGCTGCTTGCGTGTGCCATTGTGTTGCTTCTGCGATCCTGTGCCAGATTAATATGCACAATGAAGCTAGAGCACAGTGTTACTTGCAGGGCCTCTGCTGAAAATTTTTTCTTTTACTTTCAGTTTTGGATATACGTAAGTATTTGTCTCATGTCAACTTTGGCTGAGTGTACTTGCATTTTTTCTTGTTTAGGCTCGGCACACAGTGTTCCAGCAGTAACTTTGAATATTAGTGCTATTACAGAACAAGTTCACTAACATACAGAGGTATCTTGTTGGGGATCTGACCTTTATATGATCTGAACTCTGAGGCTGACATAACACCTTAGAAATTGGCACAATTACAACTCTATGAACCATGAAGAAAAAGGTAATGGCCCCTCTGCTTCTATTCTTTGTTTCACTGGGTATGTACTAGGAAGATCTTGGAGCATGTAAACATTTCCTAATTCCTCATTTCCTAATTCCTTATTTTCTAATAACAACAAGTGGCTTAGTGGCAAGTGGCTCAGTGTCACTAGCTTCTCTTCAATCATCCTGGGAAACAGATTGGTTTTTGGAAAAATAATTTACACTACAGCCGAGCCCGCTTATAATGAGCATAAGCGTCACGCGGCATTCGTTCGTTATATCTCGTAGTTCGTAGTAAGTGGACCACAGCTTTAAAGACAGCTGCTTGTCAAAACACAAATTTTTTTCTTTCCGAAAAAGTCCGCAATGGACGTCTGTTTTTGCAGCGCAGATCCAATGAGGGAGGTTTCTAGTTTATTTAAAGCAGAAGCGTGCTATCGCCGAGGCCCTCGGCATAGACAAGTTGTCTGAGGCTCTCTATGTTGCTGATTGCCACAGGCGCACTTATGGGTGCTGGCTCCAAAGTTTCATCCTCATCTGATTCCTCCGCGTCACTCTTGTCCCGCACTTCAGAAACGATGACCTCGCCCGTGCATGGTTCCGCGATATCAGCGTCGTCGACAGAAATAAAATCATTACAAACAATGTCATGACCCCCCCATGTCGGAGTCGACGACGCGCTGCCACAAATCGCCGCCGGGCTGGTCATCTTCCGAGGCATCAGACACTGTGTCGACGGAGCCGGCCTTGCGGGAGCAGTTCCGCTCGCCAGTGGCCGTCACCTCTGCCCAGGCCGCTTTCATCATCTCTACTGCTGAATACAATGGAAATGGGCACAGTGTTCCCGTCCGCCATCCTGAATTACAACCACGGCCCGAGATTTGAACGAAGCCAACGAAACGTCCGCACTGCAACAAGAGTGACAAAAGTCGCGATGAGGTAGACGTGCAACGTGTACAGGCAGCAATCAAGCTAAAGATACAGACACACAGTGCCAGCGCAGAGACCAATGAGGGTCGTCCGTGAGCGTCAGTGCAGCCACCTCTTGGCTCCCACGGAAGGCCTGCTTCACGGAGCGTGGCCTCCGCGATCGGCACCGGCGGCGGTGCGGTTGATCGCGGAGGCCACGTGCGGATTTGCAAGAGAGTGAAAAGAAGAGCGGAGTTGCGAGGAGGTGTGGGCAGAAACGTGGCGGGAAGTTGGGGGCCTGTGCCGTGTCTCGGGAAAACATGCCGCGCACCGGGTGCACAAAGTGGTCGGAGGCAGGTTATCTCGCATCGCAGCGCCGGGTTTACGCCGTCCGTTCGCTGTAACCGATCAGCAGGGCTTAATGACGTTTGTTATACGTGTGATTTTGTGCCATTGAAACAATGTATATTTTGGCGGTTGCGCAGGTCTCGTTCGTTACAAGCAAGCGAAAGTTCGTCTTAAGTGGGGCCGTTATATGTGGGCTTGGTGGGCTCGACTGTAGATCATTGGAGAAGTGTACAGAATACAGTGTAGGGAACATGTGCTGTTGATGATCAAATGTGGTTTACTGAATCCTACTCACTCTCTCTGGACATGCAGCGTGCCCGTGCTGTCCAGCCACACGGCTCAGTACCATTCCCCGAGAGCCCGTCCCCCGAGCGGCCATCATCGCCCCCATCATCACGCCACCGCGGCGCCCGCGAAGGTGGTGTGCGCGGCGGGCCGTCCTTGCGTGGTGGCGGTGGGCGTTACGGGCCACCATCGTCTGGTCGCTCCCCTCCTCCTGTGCGCGAGGGCTCAGCTGGTGCCCCCGCCCATGGCAGGGGTGCCGGGGGGCCACCCTCCAAAAGACCTCGAAGGGAAACACCGCCCCCTCCTCCTCCTCCTCCTCCCAACCCACCTCCGGGGGAGAGCTCTGCCCCTCCACCCCCTCCGGTAGCCCCGCCTTCTCAATCGTCAAGGGACAGGAAGAAAGATGGCGAGTGAGTATCCCATTCCCTTATTTGCAGGGGCAGTGCGCAACTGCATCAGTTTCAGCTCTGCAGGCTGTTCATACTCGTGTATGTCCAGACATATTGATCTAATGTTCTTTCTCCTTGGTGGGGCCGCCGCGGTGGCTCAGTGGTTATGGCGCTCGGCTGCTGACCCAAAAGACGCGGGTTCGATTTTTTTTTTTGGAGGCGAAATTCTAGAGGCCCGTGTACTGTGCGATGTCAGTGCACGTTAAAGAACCCCAGGCGGTTGAAATTTCCGAAGCCCTTCAGTACGCCGTCCTAGCCTTAGTCCCTCTGGGACGTTAAACCCATCTTTCTCCTTGGGCATTTTGATCAGTATAGATTTGCTGCACTGATGAGCATGGCTTTGCTCAGGTCTATGGTAGACATGTTGCTAGGTAGAGCGGCTGCCCTTGTGAGGTGGCAATGGCCCCATGTTTGCGCCCCGATGAATGGAATAGGCTTGTGTAGGACACGTTGCTGGGCTAGTAGGCGTAATTCTTCAGGTAACAACTTTGGTGTTGTCAAGCATTACATAGGTACTTGAATAAATAAATAAATAAATGAATGGTAAAGTTGCATGAAAAGAACACACACACAGTAGGGTAGGAGATGATTCACTCATGCTGTACCCTGTTTTCTGTGTGTTCCTTTCGCGCAACTTTGCCATGTCTGGTGATTGAAATAATGCTCTTCTGCTGCGAAGATTTGAGGAAGCTGTAACAGCTTTGCTATCTGGCCTTGTGGCTGCATTCAAGTTGAAGTCCACAATAAATATTCCCTTGCTTGATATCATAAATACAGTGAACTCTCATTAATCCAAACATAAAAGGGCCAAAAATTTTTGCTCGAATTGTCAGAAGTTCAAATTTTAAGAAGTTGCACCGTCCAAAACTAAGTGCGGTTTGCTTTATAGATATTTGTGCATACAAATAATATTTTGGCTTTCTTTCTCTGTGCTAGGGTAGCTAAAAGCTGTAGCACAACATAAAATATGGGTGAAAGGCAGTGATATGCTTACTCAAATGTGGTTGAAAAGAGTGGTCAGTTTTGCACTGAATTCTCAGTAGAGTATCACCACATTAATTAAGAATTTAAGGGACAGGAAAAAGCTCCAAATTATCCGAAAGCCGAATAGTTGAATGGCTATAAAAACGAAACTTCCAGAAAATAGTTTTGCACCACAGCAAACTTAATTGGTGACAAAATAGGCAATGGTCATCTGCTTATAAGGGAAAACTGCATTGCAATGATGATTTTGCAGAATTCCGTCATGGTGTACTGCATGCTCACTGTCCGAAATATTAAAGCAGAACTGCTTCTAAATAGTAAGGCCTCCTTCACAGATGCGGTAAGTAGTGGTGGATCTTCCTCACAAGTGGCGGTGTCCATATAAGGAGGCTTCAGCAAACAAGGAGCAGCGCATGATGAGCACGCAATATCGGCGCTCAGGACCAAGTGGGCGAATGCGAGGAAAACTCACATTTGCGGCGGAATGGTGGGACGCCTTCTAAAAAGAGCGGAAAAAAAGAACAGCAACATGCCAGTTAGTGTCCAAACTGGCGCGCAGCTGGGCTTGGCTTGCTGAAGTGGGGCCGACAGCTGCAGTTGTTGCGGGCTGGCAGCGAAGCTCAGAAAACGAAACTACACAGCGACAGGGTTATTCAGATTGGCACGGCCCCCCTTCAGGCCGCGTCTGAATTAACCAGTTGGAGGGGCACAATTGTCAGCTCATGTGTTGCCGCAGACGACCTCAGTCGTCTCTCTTTCGCACTCCGGGAGCGTTGAGCAAGAGAACACACAGTTTGAATTAACTGAATTTAAGAAAAATTGAAGTATCGATCAAGCGGCTTTATAATGCATTAAAAATATAGCCAGCCAACCAAAATTTTAAAATTTGTTTATTTAACCGAAAGTGCAAATTATCTGAGTTCAAATTATCGTTAGTCTCCTGTATATTCACTTTAAGTGGTGTTGTTGCATTTATGCAAATACAGTGTGGCGGGTGTTATCAAAAAAAGAAAACATTTATTTGGGCACTTGTGTGAAACACAGACTTTTATTTACATTGAACATACCAGACCACTTGTTCGATATCAATGTATGTTCAATATCAATGCAAGAAATACTGATGGTTGAAATATGTCTAGAGCCCTCCACTACCTTACTGCCTCCGGCTTCCTCCTTCATCCCTTCCCTCAGGGCGTGTTTGAGGTATCTGCTGAGAGCGTGACAATTATACTGTGCCTTTCCTTACCTAAAAAAAAACACAAAAAAAGTTTTTTTTTTTTCACCCATTCTGAGATGCTTTTTATTCTGTCATTACTTTGCAAATTGTTCACGGCTACTGTTAGTGCCTGCTTAGGCAGGGAATTGCAGCCCACTTCTTCGTAAATAATGCCTGTGGTGGCATTTTAAGAGTTTCACTGTGAGCTCTTAAGAGTCAGAAATTGGAGTCTATTCTGTATTTACACGTGCATCAACAATGTTAACAGTTTCAACATGAAACTGTAACAAATGGCAAAGCGTGACGAGTGGCAGTGCTGTAATTTGCAAAGGACTGGTGGTCGTCGATGTCGCTGATGTGTCGGGGTACTCTTAGACGCCTTGATGTATGCGTAGATACTTCTGCGTCATTGGTTCTGCTTTCTCCCTTAACAGCCGTCACGGCCGCTTGGAAGAGTACAGCGGCAGGGGCGACCCCAAAGGCTACGATGGACGGTACGAAGGGGACCGAGGCGGACGCAAGCGAGGAGATGCTGGACATCCAGACCAGCCACCGCCACCCCCGCCTCCGCCGCACAGGGGCAGCCGACACGACCCACCTCCACCAGAAGAGGCTGACATGCTTGAGGTTAGCTTCATTGGTGTGCTGGACAAGTTTTCATACAGTTTAAAGCTGACATCCTCTGCATCACTTATGCTACATGCTGGCTGATATGCTCATGCCTTACTGAAGCCCTACGTTAACTTTACTTTGCTTTTACATGTACAATTAAACCCTGCAGTGAAGTTCATGGGAGAGTGCTGTGTCCCCTTCTTTCTTTTCTGTTCTGTGTCACCAATGCAGTGTTCCTTTCTAACAACCGATTGCTCCTCTTCGCGCGGCGGGCTCCCGCACCCTTCTCTTGTTCTGGGAAGCCACTCTCTCCTGTGTACGCTCCACCGTTCCCTCCGTTCTTCAAGCAGCCAGCTCGGCTTCCGCCTTGGTCGACGCTGGTCTCACCCTCTTAAGTCTTAAATAAACATTCTAAAAGTACCGCATTTTTTGCTGCATTTACAACAACAACCATTGGACTCAACAGTGGCAACTAGAAAGCGGATTCGACCCGCGCTTCGCAACGCTATTGACCAGCCATGGCTACGCCCCAACCAAATACAAGAATTCAACGGCTAATCGTGGGTTGGACGCCTCCAGTTCTACTTTGAAGCTAACAACATCACAGATTCAGCCTTGAAGAGGGCCAACCTGCTGACGCTGTGCGGGGAGCAGACCTGCAACACTGTCTGCGCCATTATTCAGCCAAGCACACCAGCGGCAGTGTCTTACGACGACATTATAGCAACACTGCAAAAGCACTACGGCCCCGAGGCCATCAGAAGTATACAGCCGGACTCGCTTCCAATGAAGAGACCAGCTGGAAGGAGAAACTGTGAGCGCCTACGTAACAGCGCTCGAGAAGCTTGCTGCCGACTGCAATTTTGGGATGCTGACCACAACAGCTACCAGGCAGGAAAGAGATGCAGCTTCTTCTGCTAACACCACCATGCTTCCCTTGGACGTGGTGTTACGTGACAGATTTGTGTGCGAACTGGGTGACGAGTCACTGTAGCAGCACCTGTTCGCTGAGAAGGATCTCACGTTCAACAAAGCTTACGACATTGTCATACGAGTGCAGAGTGCCGGTCACCAGCAGAGAGAGATTCGTCGGAACACCGAGCAGGTACACCAAACAACAAGCAACCAGGTACGCAAACCTTCTGTTGTTGCGAAATCAGTAAAAAAAATCACAATGCTGCTGGCAGTGTGACGACCAACACAACCCCCCGGGATGCCGATTCCAGTCAGCGATGTGTAATTTTTGCCACAAGCGAGGGCATATCGAGAGAGCTTGCATTACGAAAAGGCAGCTTGTCAAGATAAAGTCAATTTCCCAGCCTAATCACAGTGTCGACGCCTCAGAGAATACGCCGCGATCCGATGTCCATGGAACAACATCATCTGTGTTGTACGACCTGAACACCATGAATCTTGGCACGCAACTGAAGATTTTTACCAAAGTAAGCGTACATCATCAACTGATTAAGTTCGAGGTGACTCCGGCGCAGCCTGTACTCTGATCAGTGAGGCCACGTTCTGAACTTCGTGGCCATCTGACACACCAACCCTGCAACAAGACGACATGCACCTGCGAACATGGTCAGGACAGAGCCTGCCACTATTGGGCTGTAACAACGTGCAGGTTAATTACAACGGCAAGACCCATATGCTACCTCTGCTTGTTGTGGAGGGCTCAGGATCAAGCCTTCTAGGTAGAAACTGGTTTGCTTCATTAGGCGTGACGATATGCAGCATACACCAGACGCCGAGCCATGATGTGGTTGAGCAACTGCAAGAGAAGTACGACAGAGTATTGTCGGAAGAAATTCCAGGAAATGAAGGGCCCTCAGTCACACTGCAGTTGTTATGAAATGTGTAACCGAAGTTTTTGAAGGCCAGGCCAGTGCCGTTTGCTCTCCGAGCTCAAGTTGAAAAGGAGTTGGACAAACTGGAGCAGCAAGGTGTCAGCAGACGCAACATTCACTATGGGCCACTTCAACTTGTGGTAGTTCGCAAGAAGAACGCAACCATACGCCTCTGCGGAGACTACCGTAGCACCGTCAACCTTGCGGCTAAAGCATCCTCTTACCCGCTACCGACACCTGAAGAAGTATTCAGTATACTACATGGCGCAAGAGTCTTTAGCACATTTGACCTCACCCAGGTGTATCAGCAGCTGAAGGTGAGTGAATAAATGGCAGAACTAATGACAATTAACACACTGAAAGGCTTGTACAAAGTCAAGCGACTGCCTTTTGGCGTAGCTGCAGCCCTGGCCATATTTCAAAAGTTCATGGAGACAGTGCTCGAGGGAATCCCAGGAGTTTGTGTCTACCTTGACGATGTCATCATCAGTGGTGCTTCCACTGAAGAGCATGCGGCGCGCCTAGAGCTCGTTCTTGAAAGGCTATTAAATGCAAATTTGCGCGTAAGCAAAACAAAATGCTGGTTTGCGGTGCCAGAGGTGAAATTTCTGGGACACCGAATTGATGCTCAAGGCATCCACCCTACTGAAGACAAAGTGCGAGCAATCGCCGAAGCTCGAGCACCAGCAAACAAGCAGGAGCTACAGGCGTTTCTCGGACTCTTTAACTTTCTACGACCGATTCTTGGAGCCAAGAGCTTCCGTGGCCAATGGCTTATACCAACTCCTTTGAAAAGATGTGACATGGAAATGGTCACCATGCCATCAGCAGTCATTCGACGCCCTGAATGACCTGCTTCGAAGGTGTACAGTCCTCTGCCACTACGATGAAAGCAAGCCTCTGCTTTTGGCTTGCGACGCATCTCCATACGGAGTCTGTGCAGTTCTGTCGCAAACTGACAACCAAGGAAGGAAAGCCCCTATCGCCTTCGCCTCACGTACGTTGCAAGCAGAGCGCAACTACGTGCAGCTCGACAAAGAAGGCCTAGCCATATTCTCTGCGGCAACACACTTTCGCCAGCTGCAATGGTGCTGTTTATAACGGATCACTGACCACTATTGGGCATTTTGGGACCACAAAAGCCTATGCCATCGATGTTGTCTCTGCGAATGACACTCTGGTGCATCAGACTCTCAGCGTACGACTACGATCTGGTCTACTGTAATGGGAATAAACACCAAAATGCCGATGCATTAAGCAGCCTGCCACTGGACGCAACTGTTGACGAACCACCTCCATATGGAGATGTTCGAAGCACTGCCAGAACCTTCGCCTACAATAGCCACAGTTGCAGCATCTACATAGAAGTGCGCAGCTCTCCGGCTAGTTTACACAGCTGTTCAACAAGGCAACATGCACAAACTCAAAAGGGACAACTTCGATGCTTAGTGTAGGCAAGCTACAGAGTTGAGCATCCATCGCGGCTGCATCATCTTTGGGTCCCAAGTTGTGATTCCGAAAGGACTACGCGCACAAGCCATGTCTCTCATCCACGCTGGGCATAGGGGCATCGTTGCAATGAAAAAGTGCTCCAGAAGTTACATGTGGTGGCCTGGCATTGACCACGACATCGAAACTGTGGTCCGAAATTGCAAGCTTTGTCAGAGCAGCCGGAGTGCCCCGCATAAAGCTCCTGTCCCAGAATGGGAAAACCAGACACCCTGGCACACCTTGCACATTGATTTTGCAGGACCAATTGAGGGCTTCACCTTCCTCGTGGTCGTAGATGCCTACACCAAGTGGCTTGCGATAAGGGAAATGAAACAGACGACTTCGGCAGGAGTCATTGACAATCTCCGATCACTGTTCGATCAGAGTATTAAACTCTTTAGGATAGGCAGCAGAAGCATGGAGGAACACAGTTGAGGGTATTTTATATGAGCATGGCACTGATGTCAGATCAGACACAGGTAAGTTTTTTTATAAGCAACAGATGGTGCTAAGTTTCCTGCTTACTCCTACTTGTGGTAGTTCAGTGAAAGGAACATCACTTGAGTATTTCATTAGCAGAATTCCTCAGTATGTTACCCTCTTTACACACATTTATTTAATATGCCTGCTGTTTATGGAGACAACTTGGACCACTAAGTAAAGCACCACTAGAAAGCAGTAGAATGTGAAAGCACTTGAAATCGCCGTGGTAAATGCTTGCCTACTCCGTCCTTATTTGTCGTATAGCATTTGTGAAAAGTGCAAAACGTTCAGCATGAAATAGCAGACATGTCACATCTGCCCTGTGTCTGTCTTGCAGCCCGGTGAAGTGGTGCCTGACCACACAGAGCGCTACGTCGGTGACCGAGGCCGTTACGACCAGGGCAGGGGCCGTGATGCACGTAGGATGGATCACCATCGCTCACGGCATGTACATTTTTTGTATTTCTGTATTTTCTCTTGAAAATCCTTCTTATGTGCAGCAGCCTATCATGCCATTTTGGCTAAATACAGCTTGTTTTCCATGAGGGTTCCATGGTGTTTCAAAAGCTGCAACTGGAGTTAAAAAATGGTACGTTCTACATGTGTACTTAAGTTTTGAGAACAGCTGGACGACACCAAGAATGGTAGATCAGCCTGTCGAAATTTGTGTCTGCAGGAAAGGTCCTACGTACAGTTCAGTGCCTCCAGGACTTCATTTTCATGAAGGGCCTTCCACTTGACCTTGTGGAACAAATAGATGCTTTTGAGAAAAATATCTGTCAGCTTTACGTGAAACAAGTGACGCTGACAGGCTGTGGCTATTCTTTGAACCAGTGAACAACTTCCTCCTGATTACAGTGTTTGGGTCTTTGTCTTGTCTTTTTTTCCTTACTAACCCGGTTGTACGGGTGCTCCTTTTGTCTAGACCAGGGGTTCTCAGACTGGGTACTGTCTGGCGGGCATGTGCAAAGCAGACACGGTATTTGATTAGTTAAAACTAATTTCAGAGTGTTAGCTCTTAGCCTGTTTCTCAGTTTCGTGTCAGCATTGGTGCCATCCACAGCACAGACCTTAGCAGCATGCCAGCTGTATGCTGCACTCCGGTAATGGTGCTCTGTGTTTGTTTTAACAGGAACTTATCACCATGCCAAGACACTGCTGCAACCAGCTGCACCAGTGCACGCATGTTTAGAATGCGGATGAGGTGGTGTAAGTGCACTCAGCGCGTGGTGACTGAAAGTCTCTCTCCCCTTCTCTCCCCCTCACGGCACTGCTGCATTGCATCTGTGTGCTCCGGCCACTCCAGCTGCAAGGCTTCAAACGGTCACAAGTGCCGACGCCTGACAATTTTTACCGACATGGGGGTACTAACGCTCTTGCATTTAAAAAATGCCATTGTTGTACTGATGCTGGAGCGCCAATGAAAGCTGGACACCATGATTCGGTGCTCAGCTCAGCCAGTCAAATGTGCCAATGTGGGGGAAAATTTGTATTGTGACTAATTTTCTGTTTTCTTGTCTTGGGATTAGGTGTCAGAGCATGTGTAAGAGATGGGCATTGAATAAAAAACTGATTACTGAAAGCAAGAAAAAATACTTATAAAAGTGAACAAAAAGCAAGCAGAAAGGGTCCATTCAAAGCAGCAACAACAGATTGTGATGGTAGGGGTGGGGGTCATCTTTTTCACATATTGAGGGCTGAAGGGATTTCCTGAGGCAAAAAAGTTTGAGAACCCCTGCTCTAGACTACGATATCATTTCACTTTTCATGACTGGCTCTAACGGTTTCTGGGCCTTGCTGTGTGGCAGCTGTGATTCTATTGCTGCTTCAAGATGTAGAAAGATAAAAGTGTAACTTTCACTAGGTTTTTATGGAGGAAAAACGGTAAGGCGCCTGTGTGCTGTGCAATGTCAGTGCACGTTAAAGATCCCCAGGTGGTCGAAATTATTCCGGAGCCCTCCACTACGGCACCTCTCTCTTCCTTTCTTCTTTCACTCCCTCCTTTACCCTTCCGTTACGGCGCGGTTGAGGTGTCCAACGATATATGAGACAGATACTGTGCCATTTCCTTTCCCCCCAAAACCAATTATTATTATTATTATTATTAATTTTAACTAGAGAGAGAGCTAGCAGTGACACTCGAGTTGCAGAGCACATCCTGGAAACTTTTGGGGCAACTTGCAAAGTGGCCTGCACCTTTTTCACAATGACGGTAGTGCCTGTTTCAAAGTATGTGTGTGGCTACATCCAGGTCGCCATCTCCCGCCCTGGCCGGCCTGCCACCACGCAGCCGCATGGACATGGAGATGCACCGCATAGACTACCCCCCGCACTCGCCACGCTCACGAAATCAGGACAGCCGGGGCAAGTCGGACCTGAGGGGCCCCGATGGGCGACGCGGTGATCCCTACCTCCGTGGTGCCGACCCCAGGGGCGATCCCAGGGGAGACCCCAGGGGAGGGGACCTGAGGCGAGACCCCCGGGGGGGAGACTCGCGGGGAGACCTCAGAGGCGACCTGAGGGGCGACTCTAGGGGCGACCTGCGGGGAGGCGACCCCTACCGCCGGGGGCTTGACCCTCGAGGTGACCCGGGCAAGCAAGACCTTCGTGGCGGCGAATACCATGGCCGGGGTGACTACCACGGACGAGGAGGCGACCTCAAGCCAGACTACCACGGCAGGGGTGACCCCTACTCTAGAGGTGGTGATGGTCGGGGGCCACCGGACCCCTACGGCCGCTCGTCCGACTACCGCGACGGTCGCGACCCACACTCGCGTATGGACTTGCGTGGCAAGGACCTGCCCCCGCCGCCGCGCATGGACCGGGGCGACCTTCCGGGCTACGACCCGCGCTCTGACGACTATGGACGCCTGGCTGAAGACTATTACGCACGCATGGATCGCCGAGGTGGAGACTTCTACGCGGATGGCTACGGGCCCCACCGCTCGGAGATGAGGGACCGCGGTGGGCGAGACCTTCGGCGATCGGAGCACGTGAGCCGCATGGATGCCAGGGGAGGAGGAGAGCCGCGGGGTCGCTTGGAGCCCGGTGGAAGGGGCGAGCCCCGCCGTAACGACTCGCGGGGTCGCGATGAGCGTGGCTACGGGCCGTCTCGCCTTGAGCCGTCCGGCTCTCGTGGCCGGATGGATCCGCGGGACGACGGGCCGAAGATGGGTGGCCGGGGCGACCTATACGAGCGCGGGGAACCACTGTACAGGGGAGAACCTGGCCACCGAGGAGAGCCGAGGGGCTCGGATTCCAGGGGGGATCCCGGGAGGAGAGGAGGTGACTACAAGGGCCGTGGGGCCGCTCCTTCCAGGATTGGTAAGTGGACCTCGTGCCATGGTTTTTCTCCTGAGTTTGCACACTTTGAATAGCTGGCGGCGTCCTGGCCAACACCCGTGCATATCTAACTCTGGGGCTTCGGATGCTGCGAGTCTAGAACCGGTTAATTTGGACAGGCTCCAAAATGGAGGCCTTCTTGAGGCATGGCAGGGCACTGCAAGTAATCGACCAAATAGGCTTCCTCAAACTTGAGTCACACAGTGCAGTGTCGCCCGCGTAGCAGCCAGTGTTGCGACGATAGGTGGGCCCCGTACCTGAAAATAGTCCTGCTTCATAGTTTCGATTTTGCTTTTCTGAGGTTCGCACTAGCCTGCGATAACAGTGGCTGTTGGTCACACTATGGTCCAGCGAACCGAGCCTAGCTGTGTACCATTCTGGACGCTGATTGCGTGTCGCTGGTTATTTTTTTAAGGCGAAAGCCTTTGATGGCTCATACTGTCGTCCGTTCACTGAGGGTGTCAGACATTTAATTCAGGAACTAAAAAAGCTAGCAGAAAAAGAATTTTTGCTTCAGATAGAGGAGGAAAAAATGAGCCTAGAAGCCAAGCTTGATGATTGTAGAGTTGTTTGTTAATTAATTATAGGCAAAAATGTTGAAATAGAATTAAAATAACGTGGACGTCGATATAGCCATGGTAACGGTGTGACGTCACATCCGCCGGAAGTTGTCACGGCATAGTGAAAATTGTCACAGAATGGTCGTGGATTTGTGTCAAATTAGATGGAAAAATGTGTAGTTAAGCGTAATTATTACTTAAGATCCCCTAAAGATGTATAATTTGGGTATCGATATAGCCACGGGAACGGTGTGACATCACATCCACCGAAAGTTGTCACAGCGTAGTGAAAATTGTCACAGAATGGTCGGCTTTCGCCTCTCAACACTTCAGTTGCCAAAGTGTCTGGTAATTTTTTATGGGGTGAGCCGTTATAGGGAGCCCACTTCGAGCTGGTGCGTGGATGAGGTCCGTCCAAGGCCATTGATCGAAGTGGTCAGGAGAGAAGATGAGAGAACGAAAAGAGCGTAGATTCAGGCCTTGAGGTTTCAGAACTACCGTCTCGGACGAGGTTCATGCTAGGAGGGCCGTGCTGGAGCAAGAGCGTAGAAAGCGTCAACGCAAAGCATCTGCTTACGCCAATTGTTTAACTAGGCTGTTGCCTAGTTTAGCCTTTCTTTTTTTTTTCTCTTGTCCTCCGCCATCAGTGCATGTTTCCCTCGCTTCTGTCTCTGTGATTCTTCCATTCTTGCTGTACGCAGAAACTGCATGCTTGCCATGTTCCGTTCGCTGTGTGGGGAAACCTTATTCGGGGGGGAGCTGCTGTAAAGGATGCTGCGATGGCCCTTACCACATTGGAGCAGTTCTGCTTTGACATTCCCGACAATATGCACACTGTAAAACGTTGACGGAACTGTGGTAAACAGTGGTTGCTGCACAGTTCACACTCAAAAGGAAGCATCCAGTGAACTTTCTTTTTGAAAAACGGGGCATACGTGACGATTTGGTGCAGAATAAAGCAGAGAGAGAAGAAAATAATTGACTGCCACTGTAACTAGCTACTTATACTAAGTCACCACTTTGAGTGCTGTCACTCATTTAGTTGCCGTGGGTCAGTTAATGAAAATAGGAAAAACCTGGGACAATAGTAATGCTATGCTTCCATTTCATTGCACTGCTCTCTGTGTCATCGACCTCTTCACCCATACTGGCTTTTTACATACTTTTTCTGCTCTTTGCTGTTTTGATTGTTTTTTTTACTTTTGCATACCATCTACCAACAGGAGTTAGCACAAAGTGTGAACGTAGACTTTACTCAACAAATGAAATGCAAACAAGAAAACTGAAACGCACACAAAAAGTGAACATATTAGCTGTAGGAGAGGACGTACAAGCAAGGTTTATTAACACTTCTAAAGGAGAATCTTCACTCCTTCGTAGTGAAATTAACCTATGCTATTATTGAACTTACCCCAGCTAAGATCTTCTCATTTTCTTGTTTACGTTTCAAGTTATTTCAATCATGTTTCATTTGCTGAGTAGTAGAACCCCTTAACTCTTAACTTAATCTTAACTCCTTTCTGGCTGATAATAACATTATATGTCACGTGTGCAACATGACTCCCAAGAGGACATGTCCACTGTGACGCACTTAATTATGACAGTTAATGAATTTGCAGTTGTACTCTATAAATCAGGGCAGGTGGATGTGCTTATTTTACTTTTGCAAAGCATTTGATACGGTTTCATACAGTAAACTCGTTTGTAAACTTGAGATTATTGGCATCCCTGCTTACCTTGTTAATTGGATAAATGCTTACCTAAATCACAGGACTCAGTAGGCAGAGATTAATGGCTGCAAATCTAAGTTATGTCAGGTGTGCCCCAAAGGAGCGTCTTATGGCCTCTGCTTTTTCTAATTTATGGTAGTGATCTGCCAGCTGCTATTTCCAAGAATGTCTGTCAGGCTGTTTGCAGATGACTGCTTTCTGTATAGGACCTTAAATGAAAGGAATGATCACTGTACCTAACAAAGCTGTTCATAAATGGTGTGTTAAATGGGATATGTAATTGAACCTAGATAAAACTGTGTTTTTGAGAATATCGTTTAAAAAACATTTTAGTTCCTTCTCATAGAGCCTGTGAAATCATTCCATTGCAGAGGTAGCACATCATAAATATTTAGGTGTCATCTTAACAAACCATTCAACATGCAGAGGGCCCATATTTCTGACGTTTGTTCGTTCGCATTTTCCAAGCACAGTGTCCAAGTTGGAAGCTTAGAGGTGCTCCAAATAAGCTTAAACTTCTTGGATACACAACATTTGTTATACCAAATTATAATGCACTTTGGTCTTACGGGATCACTTCATAAAGAAAGAGATTTACCAACTTGATATCGTCCAGAGGAAAGCGATTACGTGTATTTATAACAAGCACAGGAGGCCAGATTCACCTACAACACTAATGTAAACCAACAAAATCCCACCACATAAAGTGTGCAGATAAATTTCCCGTTTGTTTCTGCATAACCTTTTAACACATATACTAAGCATACCTCATCCTGAAATTCTCAAACAGTTATCGAGATGAATGCTTCAGTGTGGTAGCCATTTGCTTGAACCAGTTTTTGCAAGTAAAGGCATTGAAGCATTGTTTTTTCCCACGGGCCGTTCCGACTGGAGCTGTCTTCGAGGGGCCATTTTGTAGTCCTCTAGTTTTGGTAAAGCTTTTGAAAAGCATTTGTTTGAAAAGCGAGTGAGTCAGTATTGTACCTTTTTGTTTGTATTATTGATTGCAACCTCATGAACTGTCTTTTCTTGTGCCATTCTTTGTTTATTTAATTTCTAAAGCCCCCCTCCTACGTGGGCTATAAATGTTGGCCTGCAGTATTTTTTAATAAAAGAATAAATAAATACCTTTTTATCAGCGGATAAGAGTGAAGGTAGCCATGTCTGCTTGAGGATCCTTGAAGTATAGTTAAGGAACTAATGCTTCACTAGCGCATCTTGAGAATGAAGTCTTTTTGTAGCCTTGCTTCTCAAAATAGAAAGAATACGTCAGGTGATGCATTTGACGCTGTCGGCACTGATGACCTTGTTTGACCCGCATGTGGAAGAGTGCGTGACCTTTAGTGTGCTTGCAAAAACAGCAAATGTTTTGTAAGCTTGTGAGTATGAATGCGAAAGTCTTCCATCTCTGTTGGCAACCACCACAACTTGAAATAGCCGCGAAGAGTTGTTTCGACTATAACTGTGAGCCTGTTTCCTTTTTGGGTCAAACAGTGCGAACACAGACAAGCACAAGAGACAAGAAACAGACGAACACAGCGCTGTGCTCATCTGTTTCTTTGTCTCTTGTACATGTCTGTGTTCGCGCTGTTCGATACAGATGCTTAACCAACTAGCCCGCAAAAAGTCCTGTCTCCTTGTCCCTTCTGTCACTGAGTGTGCAGAAGCGCAACATATATGTCATCATTTTGCCAAACAGCGAACATAGAAAGAAAGGTGACTGACTGGGCCAAAGGCACCGACATTGTCACTTCCCAATTTTCCCCATTTTTCATGTGCTAACGGCTGAGCGAGTGCTGTCGGCCCAAAGTAAGACTCTTAGTAGCCTCAAAATCTGTGGCACACTTCTCTTTTTGAGTATCAAATATACACGATACATTAAAAATGTATTGTCAAAGCAATACTTCAATACTTTCATTTTTGGCGAGAAATACCTATTACTGAAACACAAAATGTGTCCAAAGATAATGTCGAAGATACATGTGTATTTTTGATACTGCCTGTGCTTGCCATGACGAAAACTTCAATTTCACGGCTGAGCGCTCGTATACTATGACCTTTGTATTGATAACCTTGTCCATCTGTGACAGGTACTGGATTGCACTTGTCGCCTTTTTCAGACGACTCTGGTCCAAGCCGGTATAGCAGAAGAGACGTGGACCCTCTTCTTGACTCGAGAGACTCGAGGTAATGAAATGTAGACTTATCAGAAAGTGGAAGAAAAATGGGGGGATGTGTTTTATGATCAAAGATGTTCGAACTTCAATGCAAAACTGCTTAGTTTAGCTTCCGGCCTAAAGTGGCAGTAGCCAAGACCTTTTGAGACACACTGCATGAGGGCCTGGATGGGCACCTTGAAATTTTCAGTGTGCATGCTGCTGAGAACTGTATGAATATTAGGTGTGCTTTCTTGGGATGTCAAACTACAGCGGTGTTGTGCAAGCAAAAACATTTTGTTTTCTACGGGATGAGAGCTAACTGGCATTAGTTTGTTACTTAAGTTAGTGTCATCACGTTGCATGTGCGTGACAGCATCTGTGGGAAAGACTGAACGTTGCATTTTATAGTATCCAAGCTATATTATGCTCAGTTTGAATAAGGGTACAAATACATGAGAAGTGGTTTCGTGTGTAAGTGTGCTTTTCAGCTGCGAGTCCCAAAAATTTACTTTTACTACTCTTAGTAGAGCTTAAATGCTTAGAACCATTGTTTTCAAGTCTCTTGAGGCCTACAACCAAGGTGTACAAATCTCAAAGATCTAATGCCAAGGCGGGATTTTGCCATTGCAGGTCAGGTCCCAGCCGGGATGGGCGCGGGGGTGGACGGTCACGTTCCGTTTCGCCCAATCGCGGTTACGAGCGCAAGAGGCTGTCGGCTAGGAGTGCCAAGGTAAGTGGGCTTTTTTTTTTTTTCTTTTTCTCATCAGAAGTGTGTAAATATCAACTTTTTTGCTTCGAAGCGAACATGAATAATAAAATTTGGTTACGAACTGACTGAAATAGTTTCAAATAATTTTGAATATCAGCACAGGTAGCTAAAAACTAAAGACAAATTCTTTTCCACAGAACTGCTATGAAAAGGAACAGATGTACTATTGTAAATGAATGTTGTTTTCATTCATCATCAGCATAATTCAAAATGAATATATCTGTTTAAATAGTATGTCCAAGCCTCAGGAAAGCCACTTGGTCAGTTTTCTAGTGGAAAACGCCAACGGTTAGCTTTTAATGCGCATAAACTAACTTTCATACAAATGTGTCAAAATGGTTGCACACTAAATGGAAATACCGGGATGTTTCAGATAAACACCCAAGAGATTGCGAATTCACTTTGTTTCAAAGATGCATAGAACTCTAGAAATTCAGGAAAAAAAAAGTTGGTACACTCAAACCTAGCTATAACGAACTAATGGATATAATGATATAATGGATATAATAAAGGAATAGCCATTGAAGCTCCCCTAGAAGCCCATGTATTTGATATCTCATTTCTGCAAAGTAAAATTTTCCCACAGCGAGATATAACGAACCTTCATTGAACACTACTGGTCATTTTACGCTGAGTATGTCCATTTGTAATGGCGCCCAACAATTCCGTACCGATTCGATACGGCAAACTGCAGTTCTCCCATTCCCTGATGTGTAATGCACATCGAAAGCAAACTAAACGCCGGTGATGTTGTCCTCGGTATACACAGTTGGCAGGTAAGCTCACTGGCACGGGACAGTTGCTGCTAAGGTAGCACACCGCTATAACCTCGTGATAGGAGGTTTGACTGTATATTGTATTTTGTACAAAACGTAGCCTGATTAACCCTTGCGTATTGGTTTCTCTGGACTGCAAACACCGTGATGGGCCGAAGCAGAGTCTCAAACCTAAGGCGCAAAAACGAAACCACGCCTTTAGGTGCCCCAGCACGTGGGCTGCACAGTATGCACTCATCATTGGCGATTTTCATGAAATAGTCACGAACTAGTCTATGAAGAATCGCCACGAGTAAAACCCAGTCGCTTGTTCACTTGCATGAGAGGCTCGCCAGCATATTCAGGCACTGCTGTCAAAGTTTAGCTTTAAATTATGTTCTAGGAGCACTGTTTGCATACTAACAGGATTGAATAGCAGCTAAGTATCATTTTGCGAGCTTTGCCATGCCAGCAGTACAGAGAGCACATGGGAACAGGAGTGGAATGATTGCAGGATCATGAAAGTGCAGATCTTATCAGGCACCCAGCTTATATTTCTAAAAAGATTATTTGCCTCGTCTGGAAGCGTTTGTGTAAATAGGAGGCACTATTTGTTAAGAAACATCACTGGGCCCGCATGACTAAGCGACAAATTTCAAGTGCACAGAGTTTTGTGCGTGCCTGTCTCTAATTGTTTGGCCATATTATTATGGCATACATGTAGTGTAGTATGGTACTTTGTTACCTGAGGAGAACACAGGGAGGAGTTAATGTGATTTCATTAAAATTTCGTTTCCCTTTAATTCTTTTTGCATCTCGATCACCCCATGTCCTCGCTGTCACTGGAATCAGACACGCAGATGGGCAAATGACAAGGATCAAATAGAATCGGACAAAAAGAATTGTATCATAGCGGCTATACATTCATTACATGCCTTCCATCCACCGCTTACAGCAAACAAAGTACAAGGCCTAGTTCATTGCTCCACGAAGACAGTGTCACGGAAAACGGCAATCTGCTTGTTCTTGCTATTGCATTTCGTTAAAACTAGGAATCTGTTGTCATATTTAACATAGTACATGGTTAATAAAATTTACCGGCATGAGTAAACACAGGATGGTGCTGCTTTATTAATTACAACTGAAGTGACCATGAATGGCAAACTACCTTCTAAATCGCCCATTGTACAAGAGTCTTCATCGTCGGTATCATTGATAATAAAATTGCTCCAAAGCACATGTCGACCACCTACTTGCTGTTTTTAAATGTTTTTTTTTAACACAAGGTTGCACCATCGACAAAGAAACGCGAGTTTATCGTGAATTTTTAGAACGAACACAATTTTACCTAGACTGACTTGGGAAGGAGTCTTCCATAGCGCTGCCTTATTGGTCGACGTGCCCCCTCTAGGTTGTGAAAATTGCACAGGCTGGCTTCGAGGTTGATCTTTGTCATTCGGTTTTTTTTTTCTCTGTGGCCTAAAACACAGTTTCTACTTAAATGCTCTCTCTGTGTGTGTGCATGCATGCGTTCATGTGAAGGAAGCCAACAGCCACCAAAACGAAGGTGTATAGGGGAATATATATTTTTTTAATTTGTGATGTTGAACGAGCTCCTCATTATCCCTTCCCTTGTCTGCTAAATATATGTGCATGCGTGCGCGTGCCACCTCAGTGTATGTCAAAGTGATCAAAAATGAGTAAATGCGGCCAGTCGAGGTTCACACCCAGTCGCGGAATAGAACACAGTGACGTGCCATGCGATGCTGCAGGTTGCATCACAACCCGTGAGCGAGCAGTGGCGGCTCTCGATGGCCGTGCACACACATTTTCTGTATGCTGGCAGTTGATTATGTGTGAAGAGTGAGCAGGTGAATTGATATGACAAGTTCAAGATACTGCTTTTGGATATGTTGCAATGTTTAATTGCAAATTCAAATGAACAGGAAATTTTGTAATTTCTAAACGCTTAGGAGGTTCAGAAGGTGGCAATGCAGTGCAAATAGAGTCGAGTAGCAAACACCATTGGCTACATATTCGGAATTTACAATATTACCGCAGCCCCGCTTTTCATAATTTTGTGAGTCACTTAGCCACAGGCTCTTTCCATCAACCTTCCACACAGACCATAATGGTTTACCTTATTGAAGGGCTTGTATGTCCAACCGATGCTGTTGTCAATTCTAAAACGGCAAGCTCACCTTCTTGAGGTCTGCTTTTTTTTTTTTTGTGAGCAGCATAGATAAATTGAAAACGGGTCATATAGTAATACATGCCCTCATGCATATCAACAATTAATGTTTGTGGCACATCATAGAGCAATGGGTGTAAATTATTGTGGTGAGTGGATTAGGCTTTGAGGAACTTGAGTTTACGATTGTTTCCTTGGCTTAGCTTAATGTTCGCTTCAGGCTGAGGGATTGTTGCCGTGAGTGTATTCCACTTGACAAGTGGCCGATAACCTAAGGAGTACAGTTGATTTCTTTTAATTGAAATTCACTCGACATAAACGAAGTTTATTTGTTCCGTCTATTTATTCGTATCACTGTGTTTACCTGTGTGGCATTATTTTAGGCAGGTGTAATGGTGGTAAGGCAGCAATTGGGGCTAGTTGTTAATGAGGTAGTGTAATTGGGCTTGTGTAACGGAGGGCTATTCATTTCTCTTCTTACCCTCAGTTTTGTACCATATCAGCCAGCGGTGAAGTGCGTGCAGTAGCCTGCTCTGAGGCAGGTGTGCCCAAGTGTTGTGCCTTTGCAACTGCCTCTGATTAGCAGGAGGTCTCCAAGCGCGGCGAGGGTGATGGCAAGCCGGAAGTGGATGAGATCAGGGAAGGCTCGGGCGGCAGCCGGGGTTCATCCCCTCGGCACGCCCGCGAGAAGGCTCCGGCCGCCAAGACCAGCCGCAGCAGCAGCCAGGAGGATGAGGCTCCCGAGAGACCCGACCAGTCACCTGACACCAGCATGCCTGAAGGTGGGGCGCTCTCGGTTAGGCTGCAAGGCTCGCCCCCCACAGGACAGTGCATGCTTGCATATGCTTTGTGCTGGGCTCGTTCAGGGTGGCTGTGGTGGCTTCCGCTGCATGTCTGCTGCACTTTGGCACGTGGGAGACGTGCTGACCAGAGAAGACCGGGCACAGCATCTCTAGCATGCATGTTGCGGCTGAGTCACATGGTTGCCCAGGCACACCAAAGATCCTTAAGGGACAGATGAATTAACCACATCCATGTACATACTGTCGGGAGAAAGGGGGTGCATATCACGTGTTCTTGCATGGCTCGCTGCTCTTGCGATGCGTTTTCACCTAGTGGGGGTTCTATGAATCCAAATGAGGAGCTGACATGCATCTCCTGGATAAGAATGGTCTCCTCTTTGTGTGCAATGCCAGGAACTGGCATAGCAGTGCAGGAGAATAAAGACCAACATGGTGCACGCCACTTTCGCTCCCGACAGTATACATGTGTATGAAGCATACAGCATAAGGCGGATTGGATCCATTAGTTTGTGCGCTTTCTACACAATAGTACTAGTTGCACCACTGAAACTCAGAAAACATGGCCTGCCCTCAAGTGCACATCATGTGTTTAAATCGTGCTATGCTTTCTGCTGCTGCTGTGCTGAATGCAGTCAGATGAGTGATTTGGAGCAAGGACTCCTCCCCCACCCCACCCTGTTCCCCTCTTAGTCACCCCCTGTGTCACTGTGGTGTGTGCTGCACGCAGCGGCAGTCCCTAAGGTGGAGGTGGCATCCCCCGTGAGCGAGGACAGTGGCGGGGAGTCTCCCACCAAGGCAGAGATCTCTGACAGCAGCAAGCACATGGTGCTCGTCGAGGAGTGCAAGTCTGAGGACGACAATGAGGGTGTGTGTCTGCCTGCGGATGCCACTTGTCATGTCTGCCCTTTCATCCACGCAGTCCATTGCACAGTTATCCTTCTGCGGATTACATTAGAAATGGGCACTTTTTCAATCCGAGCAGTATGCACTGTTCAATTGCGACAAGGTCTAGTGCTAAGGGCCATCGACGATGCAGTTTTTAAGTCATAATTGGCATGCCTAGGGCCCCCGGCATATTTGTAAAGAACTGCAGTGTGGTTGGATCGGTCATTCTGTACAAACAGTGACTGTAAATCAAGCCAGCCATTCTGGTGGGAATTTGTGTAGTTATGACTCTTAAAGGGACACTGAGGAGAAATTGAAGTTGGCTTGTATCGATAGAATACCAGCTCCTGATCACAAAAACGCCACTCTTACTGAAAACAAAGCTCTTGTAAGGTAGAAAGTAGTAAGAACCAAAATACAGGTATTGCCGCCACAGGCCAATCTTGCAAGTACAAGCGTGATGACGTCATAGGACAAGAGACGCCACCTTGGAGGAATTTTCCTTCCTACATGGAAGCCACAAATCTCTGAGGCTGACAAAGGAAGGTTGCGTGGTTCAGTATTGAAGTAAGTTTTGTTTTAAAACTGATAGCGCACTTTTATCACACAAGGAAGACAGACAAAAGACAACCTGAATGTTGGAAGCACCGAAAACCGATGCTTGGCGGCGCCACAGGCGGCCAGGAGAATTTCGATTTGTTATGGCGCTTCGCGTCTATGAGCTTTGCGTGCCCTGTGGTTTTGTTTTTGGCGTGCCTTGATTTACAAGCGCCGAACAGCAGAGGAACTCCAAGTGTCACTTCAGTGCTAGTTAACCTTTGAAGGAGCCTGTTAAGGCTGGTCAGATGATCGCCACGGTCGACGAAAAACTACAATGGCACGATGGTCGGTGATCGTACAAGGCAGTTCGCAGTATAAAGAGCACTTGTGTCTTCATACATTCGCCCGGCGAAACATTCCTGACTGTGCCAGTGAACTTCAAACTACTTAAAGGAAATCGTTTATTAGGGACGGGAGACAAGGTACAAGGAAGTTAAGAAAAATTGCTGATGGCCTAGCTCTGTTAGGTCAGGATATACGTAGCGAAAGCGCTGAGACTTCTGCATTGGAAGAGTGCATTCGGTAGATGCGCCTTTATTCATGGTTGAAGCTTTAGCCGTCGTGGCAGAGTGATAGTGTCTCCGCCTCAAATGCCAAAGGCCCTGGTTTGATTCTGAGCCTCGGCAGAGGTTTTTTTTTTTATTCAGTGAGTGTGCGGGGGGTTTCAATGGCTCCCATAGATACTGCCACTGAATGCGTTGGTTAGCGGTTAAGCACAGGCTCTGTTAAGGCGCGTTTATACTCCGGCGTAACGCACGCGCGCTGTACGGCGACATGACGTCGGTTAAAGCGAGACCCTCTATACTCCAACTGCACTTGACCGTCGACGCACTCGGCGGCTTCGGCGCACTCTTGACCGCACTGGCGGAGACTTGGAGCATGTTTCTATTTCGCGCCGAGTGCGCCAGCCGCCGCCGGCCCAGCCAGACTGGTTCAGCTCCGCGGCGAGGTGCGCGTTGTGACGTCATTCATTAGCTTCGGCAGTTGGGCGGAGCTGTTCTTTTCGAGCTCTCAGAATTTAATCCATTCACAGTACACATCTGGAGGTACATGCAAGTGGGTGAGAGAGCCCGATCCAGTGGACCCCGTACCTCCGGAAACGCGCGGAACCCGTTGAAGCGTCGTGCGTCGGCTTTACTTTCAAGCTGCCAACTTTAAAAGTGAGTGCCCTGGAGCACCCATCCGTTTTTTGTGGCAAAAACAAGAAAGTAAATAAATAATGTGGCCCTTGCAACCGTGGGAGACCTCGACGCCGCCTGCTGCACTGTGCAACAGCGTTGTTCAAGGAATCACAATCCATTGGCCCCAAAGCCCCGGCCAGCCTCCGATGGGCGCGACGCGCCGACCTTGTCCTCGCCCCTCGCGACTTCCCGCACTGGGGTTAAGATATTTAATTAGCAATGGCTGCTCACTGAGGAAGGGGTAAACGACCCACTGGCGCCTAACCTAACCGTGCTCCCTCAAAAGCATCGCACGCTCTGTGGGGCTGAGGTTGCTGAAATGCAGGCTGGAGTTTTTGCGAGAACTTCGTCGTCGGGTTCAGGTACGGGATCCATCGTAACGCTGGCAAGACGCCGGTGCAAACGTAAACGAAGCGACGGTAGCGACTTCCGATAGATGCCTTTAACGTGCGGTGGCGGAGCTTTCATTTCGGCTGCTGCTAGACCGCACCGCTAGCTTCCAGAAATCACGGAGTCTGCGTTTACGTCAACGTTTCACGTCACTGCGTCCTATGACGTCATAAGAGTGCCCCGAGTTTGAATGGGAGTGGCGGGAAAAACTTTTTCAACTTCGAATCAAAATTTCTTTGAAATAAATGCATTTTTCGCTCCCGGACAAGCGGCAACAAAGCCATGAAATGCCGAACTATCAGATTTTGCTAGCAAAAAAAATTTGATAAGAGTTCTCCTCACTGTCCCTTTAAAACAATTTTTTGTCAATGTTTAGTTGCCATGAAATTATTGTAAATAAAAAGGTTTCTTACTGTCTATTGTGGACAAAGCTGACATTGTGGGACTACTTCTGGGCATTTAGGTGCAGTGTATGTGAACTTCTTAGTGAGTTCCCTCTCTAACGACCTTGTCTATTACAAAGAATGTGACAAAAAAAAATCTGTCTTTGTCCTTCCCTTTTCTTCGAATGCAGAGTAACAGTTGACTTTGTTCTTGGCATCCTCATTCATTATTTCTCATGCTTGGCACTCACTTGCTCCCCCCCCTCCATCAGAGGGCCAGGAAGTGAAGTCCGGTGGTGCTGCCGATACATACAGCGACTGGAGCGATGACGATGATGACATTCTGATCAGGGGCGACCAGCAAGGGGTGAGCATTGCTGCATTGTCACATTACTGAACGCTGTCGGGTTTGTCTCATTTATGGTGCTGAAAACAGTGAGACAAAAGCCAGGCATCATGCTGCCAACTGCACAGCTGGCATTCAGGTGCACTGACTCACTATGCCTTGGAGCACAGGTGCAGTGTGGACCACCTTAATCTTATTAGTCATGGGGCTTTCTGTCACTACTGTGTATGCCCTTCCTGGCATAAAGTCTCTGTTCATTGCAGTGTATGGTGAATGTGTTTTCTGATGTATGCATACCGTCCATGTCTGCAGCTCAAACCCAATTGGGACCGAAAATGTGTTCGAATTGCTGAGTTTCTAATTAAAGGTAGCCTTTTTAATACACTTGTTGTCGATGGGACTCAAGTGAGTTGGAATTAAGCAAGTTAAAATTAACGAGATTTCACTGTGTAAGCTACTCTTGTTATGCCTGTAACTCTATATGTATACCATCTTGGCCAAAGGTAACCAAGCGAGAGTGTTTTTATCTAAGCTGTGCAGTGGAGCACTTGTGGTACCCCTCAAGCTCTAGACTTATATAAACTAAGAAGAGCTCTTATCCTCACCTTTGTAGACCTTTTGGTTTTCAAGGGTGCCGTAAAGGCTCCACTATATGGTTGAGAAGCAAACATCGTTGCCTGGTTACTTTTGACAAAGACTGTACAACTGTATGATTTGTAGCAAGACAGACTCAGTAACCCGGTTTAGTTGCACAGTGCCACCAGTAGAATGAGTGATGCCAGAGTATGTATGTGAACCAGACAGAGAAACAAAGAAGCTGTCTGGGCGTATTATGTGCCTGCTGTCTGGTTCTAGCTTTACAGTGAGGCAGCAGTGCTTGATTTAACAAAAATGCTGGTTGCAAGAGAAATACCAGAGCCCTCCAGTACAGCACTTCTTTCCTCCTCTCTTCTCTTATCCCTCCTTTATCCTTTCCCTTAAGGTGTGGTTCAGGTGTCCACTGATATGTGAGACAGATGCTGCGCCACTTCCTTTCTCCAAAAGCAATTTCAAATCAAGTTCAAGCTTGATGCTGAAATGCTGGATGCCAGCTCAGCTATGAGCGTGCATCATGCATCCAGTCTGTGGAACTGGCTCGGCAAGCTAGAGGCTTTCTTTGCCTGGCATGCTTGAAGGAGTGGCGGTCAAGGCTAAGGGGGTTATGTCAAAGTGCTCTGAATACAGATTGTTGGCCATGGTGTTCATTAGTGATGTTTGGCTTGCTGTGTGACACGAGAAGTGATGCATGCATGATCTGATGGTGGTGATCTGGGGTGGAGCGCATATGGCAGGTTCTCCCGGATAATGAATGGCTGTTTACCAATATTCCTCAAGAGAAAAGTATACAACAGCTTTGTCTTACTGGTACTCACCCATGGGGCAGAAACCTGGAGGCTAACGAAAAGGTTTCAGCTTAAGTTAAGGACAACGCAGTGAGCTACGGAAAGAAAAATGATACGTGTAACGCTGAGACCGGAAGCAGGCAGAGCGGGTGAGGGAACAAACACGTGTTAATGACATCCTAGTCGAAATTAAGAGGAAGAAATGGGCTTGGGCAAAGCATGTAATGCGAAGGCAAGATAATTACTAGTCCTTGAGCGTAACGGAGTGGATTCTATGAGAAGGCAAGCATAGCAGGGGGTGGCAGAAGGTTAGGTGGGCGAATGAGATTAAGTTTGCAGTGATAGGGTGGTCACAGCGGGCAAAGGAGGGGGTTAATTGGAGAGACATGGTAGAGGCCTTTGCCCTGTAGTGGGCATAGTCAGGCTAATGATAATGTTGATGATGATTGAATATCCTGCTTCTACCAGGACTTTTGCAAAAAGGAGGCATCGTCAGACACTCACACTGACGCTGCTAGCCAGGACGACAAGCCAGAAGAGGCGAACGATCCTAACCTGTAAGTGGAACATAAAGAAGTGCTGTTGATGCTTGTGTTAAGAGTTGTCAAACTTGTGCTGCTTTAAGGACCTGGCCTTAAAGGTCTAGGCGTGCACTGGGAATTCGTACACTGCATCCCTTTTCTTTTTTTTCGAGCTGTGGCCTGCTGCATTACTGTACTGATTTCCAACATGGATGGCTTACACAGAGTTTGAAGCTTTGGTTGAGGATTCTCTGTTGTTCTCAACTGGTGGCCTGTATATGGTGAATGACATTTTCAGAAGCGCTGAAACACCGAGGACGCAGAGGGAACAGACAGGGACGAGCGCTCGTCCCTGTCTGTTCCCTCTGCGTCCTCTGTGTTTTAGCGCTTCTGAAAATGTCAAATCTGCACCAACTAGCCCGATCCGCTACCATGGTGAATGAATCGCACTCGGACTAACTATGGCACCCAGCACATAGATAACCAAATTACTACAGTATGTAATGCCTGCCCTCCAATAATCTATGATGCTTCAACCAGTAAAACTATATTTCAATTTAAAAAGAAAATGAAGTTGCTATTTTTCACTTGTTCCTGATGGACCAGCTACTTATGACATGTAGTGTTTTCCCTAGTCTAATCATCTTTTCTTCTGTGCCGTGAATTGTAGCGTTACTGCTGTATTTTCTGTGTTTGTAAGTATCTATGTCTAAACATAAATTTATGGTATCTGATTTTTTTTAATATTTATTATTTCATTTTTGTTTTTTAGGAAAATAAATTTGTCCATCCTTCTGCCATTGATGTGTAACCCGGGGTGAGGCCTCGTCAGGAAGTATGCTATTAGCTTCCTTTTGCCTCATCCCATGGGCACGTACTGTTTCATATCCGAATAAACTGAACTGATTTGATTACCTAAGTCTTAAATTGTCTAAATGAAATTGTGCCCTCTGTGAATGCTTGCTGTCATGACTGTGGCTCACAAGTGAACTGGTGTGGACAACTGTCTTTTTTTTTCCATATTTGTTTTTTTTTTTTTACATTTCAGAATTGAAGTTGATGCAGTGCCTATCAGCCCTGAGGAATCTCCACGTTCAGTTCACGGTGGTACGTGACCATAGCAAAAAAAAGGGGGAGGATAAAAGTGTTGTTGTTAAATCTTTTGCTTGCTATGCACAGTAAAGATGCAGAGGCTAAAAGGAAGTTCCTTGTATGCCTGCTCAGAAAACACTGCTTCTCTGTTGTTCACGAGGCACCTGATTAGCTGTTGCCCCTTTCCCCCTTTTATATAAGTTTTTGCACTCGCTTTATTCACTTTGACTATTTTGTTTGAGAATAGTTGATTGCAGGCTGCATGTGTTTTATCAGAGGAGCACCTGTGGTTTTTAAAGGAATGCAATGTCTGAAGAAATGCATATTATTTGCTTTTATGCTGCAATCTTTCTGTTGCTACCAGTTCTCTCCAGGCTTTGCAGTTATACAGACACTGTATTTTGGCTTAATTAGGAATTGCTGAAGTGTTGCATGCTGCTTCTAGCTTCTTTTGTACAGGAGCACTGACTGCGTACTTCTTGCTTTGTGTCTGTTTGAACTTCAGGCTAGACAAACATTGTGAGAAGATATAAAAGTATGCATGATAATATGTCTTTGTCTTGTTGCACATTTTGTTTGCTTGTTAGTTTGCTTCCATTGAAGGTTGGCCAGTACTGAGTGCAGGTTTGGGCTGGTCAGGCATGAAGCATAATTTCTGCACAGATGACGCTGTTCCTGCTGCCCTGGAAGACGAGTTTGACCCCATCAGTGATGATGAACTGGAGGCCCTGATCGATGAATCTGAGGAGAAAGAGGCAGCTCCTGAGCCTGGACGTGAGTCTGTCTTGCATACAGAGCAGAAATATGTGAGAGTGAAAATTTTTCTTTCTGACATTACAGTGTCACTAATAGCTAAGGTAGAGAGCCAGCCTATTTTGCACTGTTGGTAAAGTGTTACACAGGCTTGTATTCCGCACCATTGCGTGTTTGTGTCGGTTGGCTCTGTCTTTTGCGATGTCTGACTGCACTTACATTAAGAAGCGAGTTCCACCCCTCTGTATTCCTGCATTGTGAGCACACAGGAACAAGGAAGTGTCGGGTGTCCAGGCAAAAAGAATCCCAGCCATGCTCATACCACCTGTTCTCTAGTATTTCCACAAGCCCTCTGTCTCTGCTTTTGAAGCCCCCTCCCATGCACAAGACTGTTATGCATCTGTGCCAGCACTGAGTGTGTTTATATAGTAGTAGTTAAGTAACCATTACTCTTGCATATTCTTGAACGGCCATGATGTCTGCTATACTTGTATAGGCTGCGAGAAAATTTTGCTTGGCAGTGGCCAACCAAATAATGTTCTTTTTGGTTCAACTCCTCATTGTGGCTATCAGCTCTGCTGCAGTTGAGCTTTAACACCGGTCTCCTGGCTGCGTTTATCAAGCTATTCATTTCTTGTGACAGAAAGAGTTTCTTAAATGTCTGACATTGATAGTTTGGATGATGCTATTTCAGCTCAGGTAGCCATTAGTAGTTTCGAAAAGTGCATGTTGTATGCAGTTGCGTAGCTGCTATGTTATGTGATGGCATATTCAGTTTATTGCAGTGTGAAGCAGAACCATGCACATGTAATTGGCCTATGACATGTGGTAAAACAGTGCAAGAAATGGTTTGGCACACATGCTCACCAGGCATCTCTCAGTCCTTTCTCATGCCCTGCTGTAGAGTGTGCTTCCGTCCTCCTGATTTAATAATCCACAGATGTAGCTTCACAAGCAGTGATAAATGGTATGAATTGGTGCACGAAGTGAGAATGTACAAGGGTGCAGGAACTTCGCTGTCTGGTGAGGCACGCTTGTGTCACAGAAGTTTCGAGTGCTTTGAGGCCACTCACATGCTGCGGGGAGCCTGGTGGCTGCAAAGACCACTCTCGATATTCATTTGTCTCCTGTAGGTGCAAATAGTGGTTTTTTTGGTTCGAAATAAATACCGTATTTATGCGCATAATTTGCGCACTTTTTATTCAGAAATTGGGGCTCCAAGAAGGGGGTGCACAAATTACGCGGGGATTTCGCAAGTGCGACTTGAAGGTCATAACGCGCAATATAGGTATAGTGTATATTGCTGCGTATACGTCAGCACCAAGACCCGCACCCCACGCTGGCCGCCCCCCGAAAGAAGTTCACTCTAAATGAAAGGCCGCGCACCCCGCCACCCTCGCCCCTTTGCGGGATGGGATGGCATGAAGGTGCATGCACGAAGCTCAATAAGAGGCTAAAACAGCGTCATCGCTTGTGGCCCAGCCAATTGTTTGGCAGTTCCAGATTCCGTAAGTTTGCTTCCGTAACTTCGTCTGGGAAAGCAACTGCAAATCAATAAATCAATTATCACACCACACAGAAAATGTACACCCGGCCAATTCTTTAACAGTACCGCGCGAGCGTCGACCAAACTGCTTGTCAGCATATCACGGTGCAGAGCGGCGAAGCCAGCGAGAATAGCCACGTGCGCACAAGTTTTCCGACACAGCGATTGTCATCTATGGGCAAACTTGTGCGCACGCGGTATTTCTCGTTGGCTTTGCCGAGCCGTGATAAGGCGCTGACAAGCAGTTTGAAACTTGCCGTATAGTTGTGATATCCCATCGCAAGACAGGACCGAACAACCAAACACAAGCCGTCAGAGCCACCAAGAAAAGCGTAGCTGGCAGTCAAGTCACGTGCATCAGCCAAATTTTTCCTTCCGCCATGCAAACAGCGGTGTCGGCTCTATCAGCTGCCGATCCTCCCCGGAAGTGCTGCCGGCTGTTCGGCATAGAGTTTCTTACTATTAATTAGAGGGAAAGCTGGCGGCGCTGCACCTGAGCCACCGTGGGTGCTCGAAGCATCATGGGGCGATGAGCTACTTGGTGCGGGACAGTCAGATTTTTTCAGGAACACAGAGTGGTGTTACTGAGATGTCCCATTCCCTATCCACGGCGCGTCCCGCGCGCAGACGGCTTCGGCATTAAAGTAGTGCTCAAAAGCCATAGTAGCGAAAACGCAACCGCACACGACGCCAGCAAAAGCTTTCTGTTTTGCGAAATGATGTGAAAAAACATCTTAAAGTTTTCATGCGACAACATTTGTTTTTGAAAATATATTTCTTTTTAAAAGTGCTGTGCGCCTGTTAAGCACGAAATATTGGCTTTTGTGGTCTGCAATACTTGTCCAATAGGAGAAGCAAGCCATCACTTATTTTGGGCAAACTTTACATTTACAAGCTTTTCTGCTCGTTTGTTGCAACTTATAGATAGGATAATGAATGTTAGGGCGTTCTTGATTATCGAACATTGTTTGTTTTTTCATTATTTTTTGGCCAAAAGTTGTGGTTCTGCAGTCGGTAGCTCTCCGCCCCATGGTGCTTTCCCATGCCAGCTTTCCCTCTAGTTAATAGTAAGAAACTAAGCCGTTCCGAGTGGCAATGCCGCTGGTGCCGCCGCAATTGTAACAGCGGCCCCCGACGCCACCGTGAACGCCCAGTGCACAAAAGATTCTAAAAGCCTTCCGAACAAACACTCGCAATAGCAGAATGCTACTGGGTAGAGCCCGTGTGCATTATGGTGGTCTAGCGCAGCACGGTGCGTAAAATATGCGAGTAAAAGATTTTCTTTATAAACCCGGGTGATAAGTTAAGGGTGTGCAAATTACACAAGGGTGCAAATTATGTGCGTAAATACCGTAGTAATTTTCTTCTAATAATTTTGAAGCAAATATTTTGATTATTTCTGGCACAAAAAAAGGTATGGCACAGTATACGCATTTTCAAAATCATGTATTTTTCGAATGCACAAGGCCATTACATGAAGAAAAGGGAGAATGCATTGAATGTTTTTCACACTCGTTAAGCTGTGTCGACTTTCTGCATAAATGAACATTAGAAATTGAGAGGACCTACATGCGGTGTTGACGTGTCTGTGGGTTACAAGACCTATATGTGGAGCCTCCATCTGCTGCTCTTGATTGCGATTGCGTCGTTGTGCAGCTGTTGCTTTCAAGCGACGACTCCCTGACACCTGCTAGGCGTATGCACCGTGTGCCCAGCGCCACCCTGCATCAAGCGTCAGAAAGGGGCAGTCATCTCCATGTGTCTCGTGCTGACACCATCGTGCATGTTTAGCGAATTCTATGCGGAGAAGAGCGGCTGTGGCAGCTGCAGTCAGCTCACTCATTCTGCGGAAGTCAAGGGAGCCGTGTGTTCTCTGATTAGAGAGATTTAGCATAGCCGATCCACTTCCGTGGGAAGCCACTGCGCTTACGCAGTTCGCCCTGAGGAAGACACAAGGTGCCAGGCACTGGCCAGCTGTTTGCATGCCTGCCCCGTTAGGACCATTCAGTGCGTGCACACTGGCAGTGCGCAGAAGGGGATTTCGCTATGCTAAATCTCTATATCGATGCACGCCTTCATGCCGGTTACGGTGCGTGCACATCGCAGGTAGCACGGCTTGAGACATCTGGCAGGTATAGATCTGGGCACTGCACTTCCACCTGCTCGCGTCTGTTGCCGTGAGAATGCGCAGACCGTCTCTGGCATACGTGCGGAATCGCAGGCACGCAGCGCGGAGTTGGGGCTTTGGTTGCACTTGCGCCATGGTGCCATCCCAGAGGAGGTATGCTGCACCAAAATCACGTGCAGCAAGAGTTCCAAAAATGTTATTCATTGTAGAATAATACTTCAGGGTTTCAAATACCAAACGTTCCGATCAAATCAAATACATTCTATTCGACCAAATATTCGCACATGGCTAGTCTCCCGCGGTGCTAATGTCTGGCACAAGGCTCTAAATCGGATGTTTTTGTGCATAAAAACGCACCTTGAGGCGTGTCCATGGATGCACGTTTTGTTGTGCTTGTGCGCTCAGCGTGTTTCCCCTTTCCCCTGTGCTACTAGTATCGTTTCTGTGCTCCCGAAGCAGAGAGTGCAACTGCTTTTTTGGAGCAGAAGCTGGAGCCATGACGACTGCCCATTCTGTGTGCAGAGGCCATCTCAGACGTGCTGGACATTGACTGGTCGATCTTGGTTACGGAGAGTAGCCACCCCAAGGCCACGAGTGAGAAGCGCGGCTCAGCCCGCGAGCGCTACTCGGGGGCCCGTGTGCTGGCTCGCATTGGCATCTCGCGAGACCTGGCTGGCGAGGAGCTGGCCCAGCAGGTAGTCGAGTTCTGCCAGAAGGAGCTGGCCAACGACAAAAAGGAGCCTGCTGAGCAAGGTGGGGGGGGCCTCCCTGAGCACTCGGTTTCCTCCCGCATGCGCAGTAGTTGATGAGACCATGAGCTGGAGAAGGGGCAGAAGTGGGTTGGGAAGAGTGCGGTGCCATACAATACAATTGTGTATGGCGTGGTATGGCATAGTATAGCCCTTTATAATACTGTGTGGTGTGATGCATATCGGTATGCAGGGTTTAATGCCTTGAAGCTGCGTGCAGGCTATGAGAGGCACTATACTTGACGGCTTTCGATTAATTTCAGCCCCCCTGGGTCCACCCGTGAATGTTCTTATTGTCTCTCTTTCCTACCACAGAAAAGCGCTTGTGCTTCCGGTGGTATATTTTGTTTCTTTTTGTAAGAAATTATATAATTTATTAAAGTGAATCTGTGTGAATACCTACTGTGGCAAAGTCTATGTGAGAAAGAAATATTCATACTTTTGCTTTCTAATTAAAAACAGGTTGAAAGCATAGCAGTTTATGAATTAATGCCTGTATCTTGGGACATGAAAACAACCTAAAAATTCCAAGACACACTAAGTGTTTGACACTGGAAATGGCTAAGGTGCCTGCACAATAAAGCAACAGCAGTTCTGCCTATTAAATATTTTGAACTTTTACATTATATATTAGTCCTTCGCACTTAAATGCAGTCACCACTGCATTGTCTTATATGCAACAGTGTTAAGACTGAAAATGTGTAAAAACACGAGTTTTATTTTATTTAGACCTATGCAGTTTTCTACTCGCAGACTGATTACTTTTACCAGTGGTGTGTGAAGATCGAAATTTTTTTATGCGAAACAAATCCGAATATGGGAAGAAAAACTCCTTTGAATATTGATTCAAACATTGCATATATGTTCAGTAGGCAAAAATTGTCTTTTTTTTTTCCAAAATAGTGTGAAGTTAAGGGGAGACGGTGGTCTTAAAATTAAAATTTTTATTACTAAAGATATCGTAATTAAATTGTGTATATATTTCTTCGCGTTTTCAAAAATTGAATTTGTTTCAGTATACCTTAATTAGTTTGCACATTATAGGAATATACCTGAAGCCTAATTAGTTAATTTTTATGGGTCATTAAGACCTTTTCCCTTGATATTTTTGGTTGCGGTCGCTGTGGAGTTGTAGCCAAACACCTGCCATCTGGAGCTATACTATTTATATTACTATTGAGGTACATCATCATATAAAAATGTTCAGTAATGTCCAAGCATCATAATTATGAAAATTATGAAATTAATCAGGTGACATTATGGTTAGCAAAATTCGATCGGCTCATCCATAAAAATATAGTACAGCTCCAATAGTTTAGTTCTTCCTGAATTCAATGGTGTAAGAGTAATTGAAATTGCACCACAAAAAATAATGAAAACTTCTGGAAGACTAGTCATGCTGGCTAAAAGTACAAAGGTGAAAAAATCGCACTTGAAATGCGTGTGCCAGCCATTCAGAGGTAGTTATAGAGGCCTTAGAAAACGGCGGAATGCAAATGTTCCAAAGAAAATAGCTGGATAGTGAGTAATAGCTTTCAAACAAAAGCGAGACGGTTGCAGCAAGCGACAGGCGCGAAGTTCTGCCACACTTTGCTTTGAAATTGCTTCGGGTGCATGAAATATATATATTTTTTAGTAGTTGGAGGTTGAATTAGATCTTGAAACTTTGTAGGCAGTTACCAATACACTCTATTTTTGCAAAATCGAAATTTTTGCATTTTTTATCTTTCAAGATCCGCGTCTCCTCTCTAACATAACTAGACTGGTTCAGCACCATACAGAAAATTGGGGGACACTTAAACTTCGCCTTTAAGGATATGACACGAGAGCATTTCCTCATGCCCACACTGTCATGGACACTATTTCCTCTTTCACAGTCACAATCATTATGTGAAAGACCACACAATGTACATATAAAGGCTCGCTTTAGCCAAGCTGTACGAATATGTCTGCGTGGCCTAGCAGTAGCGTGTCGGACTAGCAACCCAAGGGCCACGGGTTGGATTCCAGACTACCCCAGTTTTTTTATCAGCGCTATTAATTTGTTTTTTACAGTCCTGTTGCGAGCTTCTAATCGCTGTGTTACAATGCAATATGCAGTAGGCAGGATTTTAACATGGTCGCTTGCCCTCCAGGTGACAGTTCGACTCTTCCCCTCTTCGGGAGCCCCATGGGAAATTCTGCAAAGTGGGCTTTCGCGAATAACACAGTTGGCCGAAACGAAATGGCAGAGCTGGCACTAGAAGGGTTGTGATATGAGGTTTCAGCATTATGTAACACATTATGGAAGGATAAAACAGAAAACTGCATGCTTTTGCATTGTGGGTGGTTGGTCACCTTGTTTTCGTCTAGTGATATGTATGTGGGAAAGTCCACTTGCAGAATATCACATGACGTTCAAGCCTAGCAACATCCGAATTTGAGCGGTCCATGCAGATAATGACAGAGCAGAAAGCAAACAAGACACCTTTGTGCTGTTTTCCTGTCACTTTAATCTCTATCTTCGGATAATGTACCTAGATATTGTTGTTTCGCCAGAGTAAAATTGAATTGAATAACAAACTTATTCAATTCGTACTTGATATTTCTAATGCTCGCATGCCCCTACTTTTTACTGAATGCACAAGTGTTAAACAGAAACCATACCTTTCTATACAAACGGGCTTGTGTTTTGCTATAACGTGGTCTACAGCAGCATTGCAACATAGGGTCTATGGCCTGTGTAGCTCAGAAATTGAGTAAATGTGCAAATTTGGAGGCAGAGTGTTGTCATGCAGAAAAAGTGTATTTCTACTGACCAGGAAAGTGCTGAATTTTTTCAAAATGTTGAGGAAAATACAGTGTATAAAGTTGAACAGAAAAAAAATAATCTTTTTCCACAATGCAGCTATGCAGAGTGCCTCTTTGGAGCCTTGGTTGCATTGATGCTTGTCATAGCAGTTAGGTACATGTAGAGCTGAAAGAAGCACCTTGCAGTGTTTATCCTTGAAATGAACACACTACATGTCATGGCAGCTGAGAAATTTTCTAAGCTTTTCAGGCCTCTAAGTGTCAGGGTCAAGTGAACAAATTTTCGCTTGCTAAATTCAAGACTGCTCGTGTGCACTACACTATCCATGGCCATTCATTGGGTGCTTCAAATTTCTGCAGAAGGAGGAGGAGGAGACGCAAGCGCAGGAGGAGGAGATGGTGTGGCACAGACAGAGGGAGACTTCCATCTGGAAAACCTGACGGCCGGCTTTCATGCCGCTGCCGTGGCGGCACGGCGGCAACAAACCCTGGCACTGGGGTCGTGCGGACGCTACTCCCGCGCCCTCTCAGCTCGCCGGGACCTCATGTTGCGGCGAGCACTCTGCAAGGTGCGCCATCATATTCCATTGCTATTCATGGTTTGCACAAACCTCTTGAAGGGCTTTAGTACTCACATTGGGGCATTTAGTTTGAGGCTTCCAAACTGGGGGCTAGACATTATGAGGTGGAGCCTATGCCTATGCAAAGTGGATTCGTAAGGCAGCGGCTGCTGCTTATGAGAAAGTCAGGTGGGCATATGAGATTACTAGGAAGTTTGCAGGGATAAGGTGGTCGCAGCTAGCCCAAGACAGGGTATTTGGAGGGATATAGGAAAGGCCTTTGGCTGATGGCGACGATGACAGTAATTGAAGAGTTGCTGGCTCATTCACTGGACTAGCAGTCTCCTTGCTTTGCCTGTCTTGTGCAGTCAGTGACGATGTATTGGCTGCCCAAAGCAGAACAAGGCGAGAGAACTACATAAGTGAAACAAGGTTTAGTAGTAATTCGCCTTCGATGTTGCTGCAGGTGTACGAGCCAAGTTCCTCTGGACCGGCTACGAATGTGGATCTGGAGTTGTACCGTCGCAGTCTGCAGCTGTACCAGTCTCGTACGCAGGTGCCGCTGAAGTGTTAGAGCTGCTCTCCCCATCTGTCGCACCTCTTCCCAGACTTACCACCTTTCCGTTTGTGTTGCTTCAAAAAGGAAATAGCGCAGTGTGTGTGTGCAACATTGACAGCCATGCATGTATGCTGAACGCTTGCTGCTGTGTCTACTGTTCTTACTTTGCCTCCTGCCCCTCCTCTCCTTTGTGTTTGCTGTTCAGCATGGTTGGGTTTGCACACAGATACAGCACATTTTACAAATCATCTCCCAGTTGCCTTAAAGTTTTGTTTCCTTGCTTTGACATCTCACTCCTCCATTTCATTTCCTTGGTCTTAACCAGCATTTCATCCATTCCATCAGTGTTGCCTTCTTGACGAAGCATTAAAAATGTGAAAATTGCCATTGGTGTGCGAGGCATTGTTTATCATTTAGATTGTCAATTACAGCTAGCAGCAGCTGATCATTTGCCTTTGGACAGCTTTTGCTATGCAGTACGTCATGCAGTAAAGCTGGAAGCACCGTACAGGGCCGTTCATTGTTTATCATTTAGATTGTCAATTACAGCTAGCAGCAGCTGATCATTTGCCTTTGGACAGCTTTTGCTATGCAGTACGTCATGCAGTAAAGCTGGAAGCACCGTACAGGGCCGTTCACCACCCTCAGCCTCCAAATTTTGTTTTGCCATGGCAGTTGCGAAGCATTGTCCCTAGAGCACACCGCAACAAAAATTTCACAGCTCCAAATGTTCCCTGTTTCGCATAGTTGTTTTCATCAACCCGTCCATATGTCTTCTTCTCCTCTTTCCTTCTCCAGGAGGGGGAATGAAGAAAGAGGGAACAAAATTGTTGAGGAAAGGAAGATGCAATAACTGTCTCACTTCTTGGTGGACACCTCAACCAAGCTGTAAAGCAAGAAAGAACAAGTATGGAGTGAAAGAAAGAAAGGAAAAAAAAAGAGAGGTGCCATTGTGGAGGCCTTGGATTTCGACTGCCTAGGATTTTTTACTGACATCACACAGCACACATAGAAGCACGGTTGCCGCAGCAGGCATTTGATCCCACGTCCAATGAAGGGCGAACAGGTTAGGTGGATTGAGAGAAGCCTGAAAAGTGATGCCAGCGTCCTTGAACCAGGCTGTATAAGACTTCAGAGTCTGACAGCAGTTCCCCAGAGGCGAGAATGCTACTACTGTCCAAGACAGATTTTGTGGACTCTCGGGGACCGCGGAAATGTCGACAAAAATTGGGCAGAAATTTCACCAATAAAATAGCTTCAACTTTTTCCCAGTATGCCAGAGGAAAGGGTGAGTAGTTTCGCACACATTCTGAAGCTCCTTATGACCAAATCCCCCGCCACACGTCGTGTACACAGACGACTGCGGTGACCACTAAACGGGTTAGGTGTATGATGGCAGTACTGCATTCGGCATGTCGCCAACGACCGCACGGGGTGGTACAAAGTCTGGATGCTAAAGTGAACCCGCCGCTGGGAGAACTGCACTGCGCCCGCAGTACGAAGGCCCCGGAACAGGACTGCAAAGCTATGAGAACCGATCAATGGCCGAAGCAAGCACACCGTCAGCATTGGCCTTCGTAATTGGGCCTATCAGCTAGAGTCAAAATCACCATCGTAACCGCCGGTATGCATTCTTTGGTGGCTTGCGTGTAATGAAAAGCGTCTTGCCCGTCATCAAAACACCAGTTGTTGATGGTTTTACGATAGAAAAAAGTTTGCGGTGAGTTTTACCATGGGTGCGCTGACCTCGCTTTGAAATTCACTATTTTCTTCCACGCTTGCTGTACTTGTGAAGCTGTACACCTCCCACGTGTTTCGCTGCTACTTTTTACCATATTCGGGACAGACTTCGGAAAACGGGGCGGGGGGGGGGGGGGGGGGGGGGGCAAAGGGAGCAGAGGCCCCCCCCCATCCCCTCCCCCAACAATTATCCAGACGGGGCACTCAGATGTTTGCACTCAGATCAGATCTACTCTTTAAATCTAGGCTTGCTTTTAATAGCTAGTTGGCCTTATAGCCAGTCTTAAATCTTATCGTTTGAGTAACCTATACTAATCACTTCCCAACAGAATTCGTTGCCTGACTGACCTTTGTTCACATGCATGTTTAGCAGATTTAACCAGTTTATGCAGAAGCTTTTTTAATGCACTTGATTGCTCCTAGCATGTATGTGCATTCAGCATCAAATCAAATGTGAACAAGACGATGAAAATAGAGACAGCAAAGCGAGAACATTCTAGCTGAAGAATTAATACTAGTGCACCTAATTTTCACTAGGATGATGTGAAGACCTTAGCGTAGAAGTTCAGGTGAACCCAGCCTGTATTCCTTCTGCACATCCTATTTTTGTGTTGTGTTCGTGTTTCAGTTCTCATGTTTGAGTTTTATTAAACGCTGATGGCACATCTTTATAAGGCTGTAAATTTTATTTTAAGTTTTATGTTCATTAAAAACAGTGCAGACTAAGTAGAATACAAACAAAAGAGCAATTGAATGAGTATTTAAAGACAAACATTCAATAAATACATAAACAATGAAAAAAACTCCAAGCCTTGCCTTCCCCGCACTCCGTAAATAACAAACTTGGTCTTGCCCCGCCACTGAAAAAAGTTCTGGGGTCCCTGATTCGGGACAAAAGATTTAGCATAGACGCGAACTGTGACTACTGTTCAAGATTTTGCAGGCGGATGACTGATGTCCAAGAATGGTACGAATTCGAAACCTTCGAAACCACGGGCATAATAATAATAATTGGTTTTTGGGGAAAGGAAATGGCGCAGTATCTGTGCAGTATCTGTCTCGTACATCCTTGGACACCTGAAGGGCACCATAAGGGAAGGGATAAAGGAGGGAGTGACAGAAGAAAGGAAGAATGAGGTGCCGTAGTGGAGGGCTCCGAAATAATTTCGACCACCTGGGGATCTTTAACGTGCACTGACATTGCACAACACACAGGCGCCTTAGCGTTTTTCCTCCATAAAAACCACGCGGGCACAATGTGCCATTTGAAAATTTATAAGAGGCTTCTTTTTAGCTTAAAATTTAGTTTTGTTTAATCAATTTTCGATCTCCCTTGCAGTTTAAATTAAAGAGGTTCCACTGTACACATTATATTGATTATATGGCGACTTGGGTACTGGTGGCAAGTGTGAACAAGGTCTGAAAAAATCGAGCAGTCGGTTGCAGCGCATCCGAAATTTCAGGTGCTCTTATAAATTTGCTCCATGGGCCATGTCATGGTGCCACAAGAAAAGTCCGAACAGTCAAGTATGTCTGAAAAATCTGAGATCCGAATTTTTCGCAGAGGTATTTTTGCAGTGTAGAACTGCCCCAAAATGGCACAGAAGTTGCCAACCTGGAAAGGCGACACTAGCATCAAGGTGGTAGCTCTTGATGACCTCCAATGGGACAGTGCTGTAGAGCTGAGTGTGTTTAGATGCTGTGTGTGCACGCCTGCGTAATAGTGGCTGCCGTGGTGATTATAAAACAGTTAGCGGCGACATCGCATACAAGTCAAGCTGCAGGAAGGCCATTGATGCAGCCGAGGCGGAGCGTTGTATTTGGAATGCTGATGCAGAAGGCCAGAGCCTCAAACATGCAGCGGGTCAAACAGAGGACAAATGCTACTGGGGATGCTGCATACAAACGCACCATGCAATGAGAGTCTCGTGTCTGTGCTCGCGCATTTCTAACACCAGGAAGCACTTGTGTCGTTACCCTCCCAAAACGAACACAGTCATCATACTGTTAAGCATGTTATCATGACTGCATTAATCATTTCGCAAACCAGCTAGCGTTGATAGTGCCTTTGGGTATGTGGCTACAACATTTCTCTGCTCTCGCCATGCTCTCCCTCCTTCTACGATAATCACTCCTTGGGTGGCTTCCATGGCAGCCACCTTGCCTATATCAACCACTCTGGTTGCGTCTTTTTATACCCTCGCCATACCTTCCTCCTTCCACAGTAACTGCTGTCTCTGTGGCTCCCGTGGCAACCCCTCTCCGCTTATGCATTCCTTTGCTCTCCTCATGTTCACCTCCCATGGTAACCACCCTCTAGTTACACATTCTTCCACTTGGTCAAATGTTTAGGGGAATCCCCCATGGTGGAGTAAATTTGTAGTAAGGGAGCAAATTACTCATTGGCATCCACCCAAGCATAGCCATATGGCTACAAAGGAGTACAGCTGTGCTTGGGTGGATGCCAATGAGTAATTTGCTTCGTTATCAAAAATTTGCTCCTCCTTAGGGGATTCCCATAAACATTTGACCAACACTGTTCCCACTTCGAGTTATTGATCAGTTCGCTCTTGCCCTACCGAATGCTAGTTGGTAGAGTGACTGCTCCGGTGAAGCGGTGGTCCTGGGTTCGAACCCCGGACCAGAGCAAATTTTTCTTTAACTACGAAGTTTCTGTGGAAGCTGTATAGCCTTCCTTTGTAGCCGTATGGCTGTGCTTAGGTGGATGCGAATGAGTAATTCACTCCCTTATTCCTGCACTTACCATACCTTCCGCCTACCTACCACTTAGCATACCTTCCACAGTGATCCATAACTGGAACTTGACTGCATGACCCCTTATGCTGGCTGCGTAACCCAGCAGTGCCAAAAAGGACGGGAAAGCCCCCAAAGAATAAGACTGCACTGTCAACAAAAGGTGTGCGAGGGCTTCTTCGAGAGAGTCACTTGGGCCATGGAGAGCATCACCCTATTGACGCACCACCACCACCTAATCTTTACAGCAGCGCAAAATGGCCACCACATAACCTGTACAGGGCTACATTTAATCTCTTTCATTGCACTGCAAACTGCCTGTCTCGGGCCTAAAGGCAGCTTTGCAACAGAACCTAGAGCTGAAACAGAAAGCCAGAGAAGCAAAAAAACATTAGGGCGTGCATGTGGCAATGATGCCACAGTTGCATAATGAGAGAATTTGAGTACCTAATACCTTTAATGAAACACTAACAAGCAACTCATCAGTTCTCATTATAAGCAGCGTAATCTAAACAATGCAATACAACCAATGTTTTTATGTCCTAATGCAATGCAGGCATCAATATGTAGATGCATGATAGGTTTGTGTCAGTACAGACTACTCACGTCTTTATACCGCTCTTTCTTCTGTCCACAAAGACTAAATGGGGGTTTCTATGTTTCTGCCCATTTAGCAATATGGCCAAGCGAGTTTCAATACACGTGATGAGACCAAGGTCATACGGCATATGCTTGGTTATATGTGGTTGTACTGCTAAACCAAGTGCACTGTTATAAGATAGCAGGATGCTCGCATTGGTCCTAGCTAATGTTCTGCCTCTGCACAAAGGATAAATGTAATGAAGTGACAGCAAAGATGACAATGGGTCTTGCTTGCAATCCGGTTGTTAGTACAGTGCCTACAGTGCCTCACGAAATGTTATGCCACCAGCTCCACACAGCAAAAGGCTTCCACATGGCAAGCACACAGGGAAATTGCTGTCACAAGTGTTCACATCAAAAAGCAAAATGGCAGCATCATTGTTTTATTATTCATGTCATGACCTCAGATTGCGTAGTAGTATAAATTATAGCTGAAGTATGTTACAAGCAATATACACAAAGGCTTACTGCAACTGTACATCTTGTGAAATCAAGGGTCCCCCAAAAAAGGGGGCTTGCTGCCTCTGTACACACTAAAACCTTCCAACGCATACAAAACTCTTGCAATGCTCCTGTCGCACTTCATCGGGTGCCTTGTGGGGCAGTCTAGCACAGGCAGCATTCGACACTGAGGAAATAAATGTCAACCAAAAAGTTAACACAAACCTGACAATTACTAGGAGCGCTCAATCTGAAATTTCTATTCTCCCTAAGCCAACTGTTGTATTTTGGGGCAACAGATTTGCATGCCTGGTTTTCAGTTTCCTTTTGATCAGGGCTCTGTACTTTGACGGTGGGGTGTACCATTTAGCCCACCCGACAGGTTCACAGATCCTCCTATAGACAGATTTGTACAAACACTAGCACTAAATTAACAGAACATGTCTGAACTGCTGACATAAAACACTGCATTTCATGGACGTATGGCAAAGTGGATTTGGCCACAAAGTGACTTTGCAGAAGTGGCCACGGCTGCAGTGATTGATAGCTTGTGGCAGAGAGCTCTGTGTGTACTGATAGACAGTGCTGACGACGGGACTGCCCCACAAAACGGCACAAGTGCACTCCATTGCACTGGAGGGGTGGTTCGCACAGTCTTCACAATAAGGACTGTTCCACCATAATCTGCTCAAAGCCCAGAGGCGGAGTGTGGAAGAACGAAGAGAACACCGCATCCAAGATGGCTCCATCATCAACTGAGAGCAGAAAAAGAAAAAAAGGAAGCCAAAAAGGATGAGCAGAAGGGCATTGGCAAAAGTGTTGTGCTTTTGAGTGCAAGTTTCTAACCGAATAATTTTATTCTATTTACTAAGCAGTAAAAAAATTTTACCTGCAAGATGCATACACCACAAGCCCTTTTGGAACTGCTTGGAAGGAAGAATGGCAATAACCTCCTCCCATCCTCCCAAAACAACTCGTACTCGTTCACCAAAAAAGTTTGTAGCAAGTCTTGTGCTCTAACAAGGATTGTGCATGTGGTTAGCTACACTGACCTCAATTTGTTTCTCTTAAACAAGGCATACAAATGCAGTCATCATGAGCATTAAGGTCACCTTATCATGACATTTGTCGCCTCTGACTGGTAAGAACAGGCAAGGAAGCAGACAAATTAAGAAGCCTGACAAACTTTTATTCCGAAACATTGAATTATATATAACAGGTGAACACACCCGTCAAATAGACAAATTAAAGTGACCACGGTTCTTAAAGAAAAAAAAGGAGTGGCAAACATTCATAACAAAAATGCACTATGTGCAAAAGGTTTCTCTTGTGGCTACGGGATAGTTGTACATGCCAACTTATGTATCGATAGATAATGTCAATCATGGAAAGCAGTACAGACACCTGTGTGGTGCTAGAGATTTTTTTGTGGGTGATGACAAAAATGGGAGGTTTCTGAGACAAACTCAGAAAGCAGAGAGTGCAGCAGTAAATGGCTATGCCATGATTACTTTTATTTTTCTCAGAGTTCAGAAACTAAAGGTGCTAGAACATCTGTGAAAAAAAAAAACTTGACTGCGATGAAATAAAAAATTTGTTTTCGCTACTTTTCCATGGAGAAAGAAAAAGAACAGGTTGGTTCTAAATGCTTCTAGTACTGCTAAGTAACTCACCATAAAGAACGGGAAAGACTTCTCCTTTGACACCAGTCACAGGAATATGCAAGTCTGTCCCATTAAGGTAAAAGTTGAGCTCCAGGTGGTCATACGTGACGCCCTAGAAAGTCAACGAATCCCAAACTATAGTCAGCGCAGCTACAATGAGTGTTCTTAGCAGGCATTAGTACTGTGCTCATTTATGCATGACACCAGTGAAAAAATGGATATCCAAGTTGCCCTCAGTTAAACAATTATTGCCTTTTACACAACACTGATAGAAAAATCATACAAGATTAAGGCTATAATCTCAGCTAAAGGGGTGAAATAGACTGGAGGTTTTACACTTTCACCTAGCACTTCCAGCAAATTATGCGCAAGTCCAGGATTTTCGGCACTGAAAGCTCTCGCAGTCCTGACAAATATAGGCCACCAATATGGTCACCACAAAAGTGCTGTTCCAAGATGCGGACTTTAGTCCCTAATAAAGTTTGTGATCAATATCCAATCCTAATTTTTGTGCCCCCCATAAGTAAACTGCAAATGTCCTGGTACTACAATGGTATCAACTGATCAAAAAATTTAAACATCATAGTTTCTAGCGCGCACGCCCTCAAAAGAGCACCGAAATATTTTCCTCAGTGCCGATTAATCTGGTTAAATGGATTCTTCACACATCCTATAAACCAGTGCAAAAAGAATTATTTAAAATGGAGCATGCAATTGAAAGTTATTCTAGTTATAAAATTCAAAATAAAAAGATCAGATATTCATATGCATTTCAGTCGCCCATATCACTAGCCCATTGCAGAGGTTGGGCGCTAATATCAGAACAACGCACAGCAGAAGCTTGCATGCAGTTGTTGCCTTGCCAGGGCAGCCCAGTCACGCATTCTGACATAAACAGGGCAGGGGTAACTAACTCGACAAAGAAAGCTCCCGGATGTTTCTCTGTTGGTAGGATGGGAAGGCTAACACCGGTAACCCCCAACCCCAATCCTCACCTCCTGTCCATCTTTTCTCTTCACATTTTTGAGCAATGTGTGTACATTGGCTTTTTTTTTTTTTTCCGTGGCCTTCTCGGTGCGGTTTGAACAACAGCGCTCAACTCCACTAAAGTCTCAAGCAAAATGGTCAGCATCACTTCTAGTGTCGTTCTTATTAGTTTTCGTTCACTTTCACTGCTTTTTTCCAGTTTTTATTGCATGTGAAAGGCTTGCAGTACTCAAAAACATCATACTTGGGACCCATTTCCTGAGTATAAACTAGGTTCGAACTAGGCGCCCAGCACCCAATCTGGCTGCCACCTCATTTCCGCTGCCGAAAATCGCCACTGCGTTGCGACACAATTGGCTTGAAACAAGTGTTTCTGGAGAAGACTGAAATATTAAATATTATGATTTCGGAGATCGTTTACAGTGTTCTGGAATAATGTCGCAGGGCCCCCTTAACTCTTGCCACAACAGTGACGGTTTGGTTGGTTTGGTTTAGGGGGGTTTAACGTCCCAAAGCGACTCAGGCTATGAGAGACGCCGTAGTGAAGGGCTCCAGAAATTTCGACCACCTGGGGTTCTTTAACGTGCGCTGACATCGCACAGCACACGGGTCTCTAGAATTTCGCCTCCATCGAAATTCGACCGCCGCGGCCGGGATCGAACCCGCGTCTTTCGGGCCGGCAGCCGAGCGCCATAACCACAACAGTGACGGGTTTCACATTGCAAGCGAATTAAAGTAGTAACCACCACCAGATGTTTAATTTTAAAGCGATGCTGGGGACAAATTGAAGTTTGCCTGTATTGTCAGACCACCACATTCTAATAACAAAGAGGCTATTTTCACTGAAAATGAAGCTTTTATGAGCTAGAAAAAGTCAAAAAATGAAATTCAGATATCGCTGCCACTGGCTGCTTTTGCAAGCAAACTGTAGTGATGTCAAGACAGTTTTTCTTGTGTACAGATCCCTGAGGCTAGGCTGTACAGCCATTCACTTCAGAAGAGGGATCACAGTCCTTTTTTTCAGTCTTGACGGCACGAGTTTGCAGCGAGTAGCGGGAAGAAAACTCTCCATTTTTAAGTAAAATCTTCTCAGCAATAAATGCGACTTAAGAGCCATGTTATTAATCTTTACGAGGAACGAAAGTGGATGAAATTGTCCTCAGTGCCCCTTTAAATTCGCGTTCTAGATTTATGTGTTTCTCCAAGGCAAGTCTTCAAATGAACACGGTAGTATCACAAACTGCTTGCAGTAAATAAGCAGAAAGTTTAAATTTTTGCAGTTACCTATAAAGACCACCAACACAGGCACACTGTGACACAGAGAAAGAACAGAACAGATGTATAATCTTGCACGACACAGCAGCAAACAAGGCTTACTATGACATCGCCCTCCTGTATTGTCTGCTGCAGCTTGTGGAGTACTTCCTTGTTGCACACCACAGTGGAATCACTGGTGAGGACACAGCTCTCCAGATCTTGGCCTAGTGGCACCCTGTTCAGGTCTGTCTTCTGTGTGGCCACTCCCAGGCCCCACAAACCTGGTCATTGAACGGGGGAGGAAAACAGGCCTCAGCATGAATTGCTACTAAGGCATCCTTAAAGGGGCTGTGAAGGAGGCTCTAATAAAGTTGCGGCATGCCTGGGATATTGAAGCACGCCGCTTCACGAATAGTGTCCAGCAAGGATTTTTTAAATGCGCTTTGTAGAAGCTGAGTTATCTGTAATTAAAATTTGAATTTCAGCGTCTTCGCGCCTTTCCCTCTCTTCTCGTCACTTTTTACACGCTGGAAGGCAGGCGCTCTTTCGCCGACCCCCCTCTGGGAGCGGAGCTTCCTGACCCGCCGGAGATAAGCGGCTTATTGGCCGCGGCCATGGTAGCTGCCCGACGTCTGAAAGAATCTAACCAATGGCCACCTCAAACCTTGTCTACGCAGATGCGGGGGACGAAGGAAGGTGCGAGCAGGAAAATGTCGCTGGGAAGGGGTCGCCAACTTTGACGCGCGATTGTGGGTCTTCTGCTGTGTGTAGAAGAGTATTATTTGGATCTGGTTTTCATGGCAATACAGTGCAGTGATTAAGCGAGTTAATGTGCTCTCCTCGGAAGGCGTTTCAGAGCCCCTTTAAATCACCAGCTGAATTTTTGAGCTACTCTACATCGCATCTACCTGGAAAAAAAGAATTGGGATGCACTGGGCAAGACATCCACATTTTCAAGTGAAAGCAACACTTTTAAAATGTGGCAAATTTTTACAAGCAAGACGCGACTATCTATTGACTGCACACCTTTCCGAGAGACAAGGGAAGGGAAAAGAGGGACTCGTTATGACATACATGATGGAAGCCGACAGTTAACGAAACCAAGGAGCATAGGGTGATGTTTTCTTTTAATTGCAGTGTTGATAAAATGGGAGATTAAGAGGGTAATTATATAAACATAATTGATAAGAAAGCAGAAGAAACAACCACATGCCGCCAATGGGATTGAACCCACGACCTCCAAATTTTGCGTCTGATGCACTACCATCTGAGCTACGGCAACGGCTGTCCAATCTTCTGCTTTCGGCGGTATTTATGTGCAATGTAACCGAACCTTGACAGCGCTCACCAGCGCCACCCTCACCCATAGCAGCGGATGTGGTACGTCCAGGATCCTTTTCCCAAGCATCTCACCCTTGAAGAGTCGAGCACCAGGCCGGGGAAATCTTGTGCCCAATAAAAAAATGGTGGGTACCCGGCGGCACTAGGGATCAAACCCAGAACCTTCCGAGTGTGAGGCGGATGCTCTACCACAAGGCCACGCTTCGGTAGCAAAAAGGGGCCACAAGTGGGCTTCTACCGCACGAGGTGGATTAGGGTTGCTTGACGACAGAACTTATCTCTGATCCGTCAAAGCAACGATTTGGTCCAAGACCCTTTTCCCAAGTCTTTCACCCTAGAAGTGCCGAGCACCATGCCGGGGGAAATCTTGTACCCATTAAAAAACCGGTGGGTACCCGGCGGCACTGGGGATCGAACCCACCACCTCAAAAATGTGAGGCGGATACTCTACCACAAGGCCACGCTTCAGTCACGAGTGCCATTTGAGAGCGTGCGTTGTTGGGCTAGTTGTCCGTGTCGTTGTGTGAGCAGTACCCCCTTTTTATTCACCACGAGTGTAGCGCTGGAACGTGATCGAATGATGACGGCAGAAGCTGTGCGAGAACCCTCTCGTGCTACCTATGGCATCAAGACTGCCAGAAGCTGCTTTGTTAGAAACGCTGGAGTAGAAGACAAGCGAGACTGCTAGAACTTAATGAAGAGAGGGGGAGAAGGGCATTCTGACCTCTGGGCACTTGCCTCCAGGCTATGCCCATGGTTTTTATGTGAGGCTTCAAGTCAGGCCCTGGACATCTTCAGCTGTAGTGTCACTTCCACCTCAGCTTGTGGAGATGATGGCAATTTCTTTAGGAACATGGAAACAAGTCAGTGTCTCTCCAATACTAGTTTGATTATGGTATGCTGACATACCTTTAAAACTTAATGTCCTGGCATAACGACCTTGTTTGCACCACTCCAAACTGTGCAATGTGTGTTGCGGTTCAATAAAAGATTTTTTCTGTGCAGCCAGAACAAGCTTGCTTGAGCAGTGAAAAAGAATTTAAAAACAAGAATGCTGAAAGCACCCTTTCTTACCAGCCTGCTGCACCTTGACTTCAAAATAGGACTTGTTTTGAACCAGAGGTGCGTTGGCTAGTGCTGCCCCACTGCCACAGATCCTCTGTCCATTCTTCACGATCACAACATCCTGCCCTGCAAACAGCACATCGTAGATATCAGCCATGACTAGAATGAAGTAGCCATGGTTTGCTGTTTACAATGCAGACAAATTCAGAAAGCATGAAAGTTCAGCAGGTGCATCGACTATTTTTTTTTTTTAGCATACCAACTCCAGGTCAGTGCTCTGCCTAGGACAGAACCATGATCAACAGCGCTGCCCTACCCCTCTGAATTTCCTCACCATGCCAGTACACAATGAAAAATTTTTCACTGCTGTTAATCATAATGCATTTGCACAGGCATGCTCATAAGTAAATAACGGAGCACGCAATTCCATTCCAAGTGCAATCACGCTTTCACTATCGGAAATAAAGAAACATTGTTTAACTATGATAAAGCGCACTGACATTCTCTACAGGCATGCACGCGCCATAGCTGGCAATTTCAATTCGGCAACGCATGAGAAATATGCATCGTTTACTTTCATCTGCATCTGTACGAGGGCCATAAAAAAAACAGGTTCAAACAAGACTAAGTAGCTCTCGGGGATTAATAACATGAATTAGGTGCCCAACTACTGGAGCTGAACTGTTAGAGCTGGCAGTTCCAGATACCAGCTGTATTCTCGAATGCTTAGAGACATGCCATCACAAATACATCTCATCGGCCAACAGCTGTACATGCCGCCCAAACCTTGAGAGAGCAGTGTTTCGTTCTTAGTATTCCTTTTTAACAGTCCTGAATGTGAAAAGCCAGCAAGTATTAAAAAATAAAAATGCTTATTGTAGCTGTCTTGCACTATGTATTCATATGAAGCAAGTTAAACAGTGCATGGCAATCATGATGGCTTTTGTTTAATGAATGCAATTGTGTACCATGAATGCCAATCCAACATTCATGCAGATCACGGTTAGAGCTGCCACAGCTCACAGAGATGGCGTGTAAACTTTCTGCTTTCACATTTGGCCGCAAGACAAGCCTTCGTAAAAGAACACTTAATGGCCTTTAGCCATGCGTTTCGGACAGGAACAAACTTTAGTAGTATATCACGATGACATCCCGTGCCTTACCCGTCTCTCAAACAGCATTTCTGGCCATTCAAAAGCAACTGCTTTTACATGTGTTGTTTAACACAAGTAGCCACATGTTTTCAGATAGAGAACCGTGGACGACGATTATGAAACTAGACATCGGACGGTGCATGCGCTACACCTATATATATATTTCTTTTCAGGGCAACATCTTGAACGTGCGCTAGATTTCCACGCAGAGCGAAGTGAATACGTATCTGAGAAAGTACATGCTTTCTAGGCGCGAAATTGGCATACGAGCGCATTGCTGGTGAACGGGGCCGATAACTGCTGTAAAATTTCACCTCATTCGAAAGAAAGGCCCGGGCCCAGGTGTGATGCGGATTACACGCAAATTTGGTCATCACGTCAAATTTATACGACCCGCAAAAACTCGAAAGCGTGAGCAAACGCTGGCTGCCGCTGAAGCTTCACCATCGATAGCGGAAGCTAGCGAAAGTAAACAGAGAGGAAGGTAGGAAGCTGGCAGATGCCGTGTCCCACGCTAACAATCGTACGAGTTTCAAGAGAGCGGTATCGAGATGTGCATACCCATATGAAGCATGTCCAGGACTACGGTGGGCAGACGGTTTGCCTGGGAGCTCCCACTAGTGAAACCTCCAGCATTAAAACACCGGCGAATACAACCGAAACAAGTTGCCATCGGAAATGTCACTAGTGCTTACTCCCCGTTTGATCGCAGCACGGAGCCGACGGAGCCGCCGCAGCAGGAGAGGAGGACAAGAATGTATTCCATGACGTAAATAAAGCAGAGGCCAGGTTTAGTAAGATTTTAAAGAATATGTGTAAGCAAAATTTCCACGAAAATTTTACAATTTTTACATTACGACTTTTTTCTATTTATTAATATATGTTAGATGCCAAGGCTGGTTATAAAGGCAGTTTAAGGACACATGCGCAACTGACGCTGCATTTAGTCAGTGACAGACAGCTGTCTTTTAAAAATGGCAGACGAAGATGACATCGACAAGGATGGAGATATTAACGGGCAAAAACCGGACAAAATGTTTGTTCTTAAAAAGTGGAACGCCGTGGCTATGTGGAGCTGGGACGTAGAGTGTGATACCTGCGCGATATGCCGCGTTCAAGTCATGGGTAAGTATAGTTCCTTAGCGTTGTTGCTCAACCGCTTCTCCGCGCATCTTGTTTTGTTGCACCGTCACTCGAACACAGGGTTATTTAATGCTGTGGAATCGTTTCGCGCTTTAAAACGTTGGCATCGCACGACCACCGAGTAATCGTAGAGCGCATCACGAGTACCTTGTGTTTTTCTTTACCCCTGCGGCTTTGTTTTCATCCGTGCCTTCTTTCGTTCCTAGATGCCTGCTTGCGGTGTCAACACGAAAACAAGCAGGACGATTGTGTAGGTGAGTGTCTCCTTCGCTCCCATTGTTGTCCGAACCGTTTGAGCATGACTGTCTTGCGGCGGCGAGCATTGGCGGCAGCGATACCTCGCATCCCTCAAGTGCGGCGTGCATCTGTACAGTCCGCCAATGATTCGTTTATCGAGCCTGTAAGCAACGAAACTAAGCTGACGGACGAAGAGTGCGACGCCTGCTATGAGGAGCAGACGTCAGGCGCGGCACAACACCGCCCCCCCCCCCCCCCTTCCTTTTTTTTTTTTTGTGAGCAAATTTGAGACAAGTGCCGCCCATACTGTGACAGTGTGATGTGACGCTGGCTTCTCGGTTAGACTTCTGTGCATTGAGGGTTTACTGCGTGTTTAGCATTGTTACGTCAGCGGTCTGTCGAGCATGTCGTTCTTATGGGCTTACCTAAACGTTACGCTTCATGTGGGCAAGTGAAACGTGTGAACATTTAACTGCACATGGCGCATTTGCAGTCACTTCTGCAGTTAAGTGCACTTATCTAGACGCAGCGAAAAGAATTCTTTTCTGCTCTCTAAAACAGCCAGAGACCAAACATTCGTGTGGTATGTGCCTGATTTGCACACACCTGTCCTCGCTACTGATGTGCTGCTTCCCACCTCGATAAAGTGCTAAATGAGCAGGAATAGCTTATACAGTATTACAGATAAAAACAAAAACCTTATGCTTACTTTACAATCGTGCGTTTTTGCCGTGGCACATAATGTCTTTGTTGGAGTTGTTTTTAACATGGCACGCTGCAGAATGGGCGCAGTCCAGTTACATCATTTACCAGATCTTTGTGTGCACATCTGGCTATAGAATTACAGTGCAAACAACTGCTTCATTTTCCAGTGGTGTGGGGCGAATGCAACCACTCGTTCCACAACTGCTGCATGTCTCTGTGGGTCAAGAAGAATAACCGATGCCCGCTGTGTCAGCAGGACTGGATTGTGCAGCGCATCGGGAAGTGATTGTGTGTTGTTTCTTAGTCTTTCTGTTCCTACAATCTTTTCCGTGTGTGTGCGTGTGAGTGCTTGTGCGTGCGGGGCACCCAGTTCAATCAGCAAGCTGTTCTGTGATTGCCCCCAGCATCCCACAATGCTGCAAGAGAACTACGAAGGATGCTGCCGAGAAGAAATAATTTTGTACGAGTGCATTTTGGCATCTCCGCAAGTGTTCTTGAGTGTTGGAAGTAAAATGGAAAATGTAGCCACTTGAGACTGCTGTTCAGTGTTTGTTATGCTTGTGCCAGTGGTGCATTTTCTAATTCAAAGGTAGCCAGGAGTCAACGAACTCCTTTTAAATAAGTTCAGTGCTGATGCTCAGAACATTTGCTGTGCACAAAGAGGGATGAACTGCAGAAATTAGAGGTCTTAGTAAAGCGTTTACTTTCAAAAGCTTTAAAATGTGTGCGTTCTTTGGCAATGCAAATTTGCCCCCTTGTTCTATGTTACTAGCTGTGGTACAGAGCTGTGTTTCCTTTTCTGGCTTTAGTGACAGTTTCTGTTGGAAAAGCTGGAAAGGACACTTAAGCTCGTCCTTAAGATTATAAAACGGTCGCATTAATCGGTCCCTTCAGTGGCCTGGAGTCCTATTTGCATATCACTTCACAGAAACTGACTCTGCTTTCTTTCAAAATCGCAACGTTTACCCTGCCCCTAAGATCACAGTGCAGTACCATTAGAGATCCCTCCCACACAAGTACTCTTTCTGTGTCTCCTAGGTTCTGCTTAAATGCCCATATATGTGGAATTCGTCATCCTTGACATTCGTAGATGGCTGGGACTCATATTATTCCTGGCACAGTGGTGCAGCGTTTAAGCAGTGCGCCACTGCCCCGGCAGATGGCTGTTTCAAACAGAGCCACCAGTGGGGCTTGTGAGACCCAGGTTACTCTTCGTGAGCAACCACTTGTGACCAATCAGTAATTTAACTGCAACCTGCCATGATGGGCACGCTGTGATGATGTCGCAAGGTCACGTGACCTAGGTGGCTGGTAGATCACCTGCTGTGGGAATTTCTCGCTCCCGCTGGCGCCACACGGGGTTTTCCGCTGAACGAGACCCTTAACACTGTCATGTTAACTCTCTATTTGTCTTGGCATTAAATGAGAGATTTGATACACCGGGTTGCCATCCCAGGTCAATGTTTTACCTTGCAGTAATGAGCCGATTTGCTGGCTACAGCTATGGTGACTGTCAAACTTTTGAGCTAACTGAATGCAAGGCGCAGACGTGGCAGAGTTATTACATAGTGTCGTTTAGAGATTTGGAATTTGGTGTAACCAACTAGGTATCCTACCACATTACTGCTAACCTTTCCTTTTTGAAGCATCTCGCTTCCTCTGGCTATGTTTATGTCGAGACCATGTCACTACATTGCGCTTTCTGAAACCAGAGTTCGTGAAAACAGGTGCCCCAAGTTCCACTTATAACTCTTGCTATATCCAAATGCTAGAGTTTGGAGTGAATACTGAGCTGCCTACTATTCAACTGGTTATTAAAAAATCTTGGAATCCTCAGAACATCCTTTTTTTTTTGTAATGAGACTAATTAGGGAAAAATTCATTTCATCGAATGTTGTGGGTGCGTTTATTGGCCACAATGCCAAGCCAGTTTGCTGTGGAATTCAGACATACTTCAACTGGCCTTAACCACTGCATAAAGCCAGAAAATAATGGTGAAAGATAGCTTGTACAACTGTTTTCATTGCGAGAAGATATGGCTAAAGGTGGAAGAGGAGTTAGAAGCGGGCATAGAAGACAAGGGCACTGTTTATCTATCCTTTTTCATGGGTTCCTTTGTGCTACACATTGGTTTTCTTCTAGTCTTGTGAAAAATCTGATAATTGAGCAAGCCTTAACTGAAACCCAGATGGCATGGCTAAGTAGGCAGTTTTTTGGCTTTTGTTATTGTAGACAGCAAAGTGAGAAGGCTTATTGGCTGGCAGGCAGTGTGGCTGAAGAGATTTGTAGTTGCTGGCTTAGCTCCAGCAGCTAGTAAACAAATTTGTAGTGTGTGTTCGCCTCAGCAAGTCTTGCATGTATACCAAGCCACATTAGGATATGGCCTTAGGATACCTGGGCTATTGGGACATTGCTCGATCATCAAGTCCTGGCTCGTGCTTTCATGGGAATATGTGTTGAATTGACATTGCTGTCCATCCAACCATGCATCACTGGCCAGCCTTTAATGTGTGCGATTTTGGATTCTGTCACAGCTCATTGCATCTTCCTGTGACACAGTCATCGAATAAGGTAGCAAAGTGGTGTGTTAGCCCACATGCTGTATCACTGCCCATAGATGACCATATAAGATGCAACAACAGTAATGCGATTTAGTGCAGTATGCTACCCCAAGATAACCGATGGTCCCTTAGGGTAACGTAGTCTATTCCAAGAAAAGGCAAGCTTACCTAGGAGAGGGCGGCCGAGAGTTAGGTGAGTGAAACGAGATTAAGAAGTTTGCCCGGAATATGGCACCCGAAGCTGACATATGACAAAGTGGGATGTGCATATGTACTGTTGTGGACATATTTACACTGATGATGATGATATAGATGCTATATACAATAGCATAACTCTGTGCTACCTGTTAAAAAGTGGTCATGATGAGGTCTGTAGGCTGTGATACAGATATTTCAGTCTTTCCAGCAGTGAGGTACAAAGGCTTTAGTACAAGATTTGTGTGAACAGTGTGAATGGTGCTACACAAGCTATCTGATGGGACGCTTTGAAGTGTAGATTCGTACGCCGTCCCGCATCATGGCTCGTGCGTGCTTCATGAGGAGTGAGTTGATGTCGCCTTTCTGGCCGATGCATAGCTCCCTAAAAGAAGGGAAAACACATATGGCTTTATCATGTCAGAGACAGGCAAGTAACTAGTCCGAAATTGAACAGTGCTATGACCTAGAAGCGTGTACACTCATGGCTAGATTAATATGACATTCTTATTTTTCCCTTGTGCTGCATAGGAGACGTAGGAAGATTTGCCGCATTTTGTATGCACGAAGTGCACTTGCTTTCATACTTATCAAACAGCCTATAATTTCTGCTAGGTGATGCATAGGACAACTTCGATAGCTGAAACGTGTTCCATATTATATACTGGCCGCAACTGTACACCATGCATACCATGTGGCAGTTCGCCTGCTGCATGGTTGCACTATGCATGGCAGTTGGTGAGGGCAGTTCTGTAGCCACGTATTGTTTATCAAGCCCAGTTTCAACATCTTACAAGAGCCCAATGGGATCGCCTTGAAGCCGTGAACCGAGAAGCTATGAGGACCATTACATGCCTTCCACGCATCGCTCTGGTCATAGCTTTACAAGAGAATGCGCAGCTCAATACCATTGATTGAGCTGGTGCAGCAGTGCCGATGCACGCGTCTATCGCATTCCACGCATGCACTGAGGACTTGTGCAACGTCACAGTCCATTCTTCAGCTGCCTATGCCAGTTCTTCCCCCATGGAAGTTTGTACAGCTCAGCGACAACAAGCCAACAGATAATTGTCGACCAACACCTGCTAATTCGGCACCGTTGCTTCGCCAGAAATTTGAAGAACAAGATGCTTGCCTGCCTGAAGGATCCATTGTTGTCTATGTAGATACAAGCATCCAAGCCTGCGAAGCAACAACAGCAATCTACTGCCCGTGCAGACCTGCCCTGAATCAAACCTCTAGGTTTAAACTTCTGGAATCCCCTACGTCCTTTTGTGTTGTGCTCGTTGCAGTTCAAGAAGCACTCTGCTCCGTGGCCACCACAACTATGCTCCCTGCGGCCTGCGCGTTGTCATCCGCACTGACGCCCTTCAAGTAGTCCGGTTGTTACGACATGTTAGCTGCCCAATGATATGCCAGGACATCCACCGGCTCGCGGCATGCATCCCGCAGCCAATACGTGTTGAGTGGTTCCCATGGGATCTGCTGACCTCTGAAAGCCAGGCAGATTTAGCGACCCGCCTCGCGACTCCAGGCTCATCATTGCCTTGGCTCCTTCATTTGGACAACTTTACCCTCATTTCATCAAGAAAGGAACTCCTCCGGCGCCGCACACGTGCTCTCATCCCTCCGTGAGCGGTAACCCTCCCCCGCGGTCTTACCCGTGCAGAGGAGGTTGCGCTTAGGAGGATCCGGGTTGGGGTTGCCCTCACACCTGCCATCATTCGTAAGTGGCCTCAGTACCGAGATTTCTTTCCTCGGCCTGGGTGTCCGATATGTAAACGCGAGGACATTGAAGCCAACATTCACCACTTACTGTGGGACTGCCCTGTTCTCAAGCCTACAAGGATCTGGCACCTGGAGGTAGTGGGTCTTTCACCGAGCAACTCTGCTTCATATATTGCCTGGACACACTGACCATGCCATCACTCTCTACTGGGCTTCATAAAATCAGCTAGCCTCTTTCCATTCATTTAATAATTACATCTTTCAACACACTTTCGCCCGGTAATGCCCCGGGGCAATAAATCTCGCTTAAAAAAAAGAAACTCCTAATGTGACTATTGTCAAGAAGGAAGTGACAGCGTCTCCTTGCAATATGTGTGTGTTTAAAGTGTAAAGTTGTTGTTGATGCCAAAAACACCATGTTTGATCACTTCATAAAGCACACAGCCATCGTTCTGCCACTGTGGTGCAGATTTCTCAGCAAACCACAGCAGTGCAACACAAGCAACATTTAAAAATATATTTGATATTGTCTACCATGCAATGCACTGTTCGCTTGTTTGCTTTATGGACATGACAGTGATTTGTCATTGAGAGTAACAGCATAGAATTATTTCCAGCCATTTTCTTTTATTCCAGCTTTTGTGCAGGAGTGCCAACTTGACATTAAATCAAGGCCAGTTTTGTTTGCATCGTTTAGTTTCTCAATGTTAAGTGAATGGGAAGCCATGTATGGTCAAATGCAGTTGTTTACAATGCCAGCTGTGTAGCATTATTTGTCTCACAGGACTTGAATGTGCAACTAGTAATTATCGCAGCAAGATAAATTGCAGCTTAAAAAGCTAATGCACATAACTTTTGGACCCAAGAACAAAACTGCCAGCACTGTGTATGTGATGCAGATGCATCACTATAACCGAGAACTAAACTGAGCAGTTGCACATGAAAACACCTGGCCAATTCCAAAAATGCTGTGGTAGGATGCAGTGTGGTTTCCTATTTGCCTGTGTTTTATCAAAGCAGGATCGGAAATATATCTGCATCTCTGTTTAATAAAACTGAGAACTAGGAAATATAAGCTAGGAGATTGTTCTAATTTGAGCATCATTCAAGGCAGATATATGCTCCCTAATATAGCTAAGGGTGTACAGTTCTTGAAGAGGCATTGGGGGCCTTTTCATGCTAGCAGTGCAATTTTAGAGCCACCTGTGCAGTAAATATTTTACAAATATATAGAAGATTCCTGAAAAAGAAGATGGTCGATTTGTGCAGTTAGGCCAAATGTGAATTAGGTGCACTAGCAGTTCGGTTTTCCCTTCGGTTCTGGTGTTCAGATCCAGTGCTCACGGATGGCAGTTGTTCAGTTAGCAATGATGTGTTAATGTCCATATTGGTCATTTCCTACATTCATAGATCCCTGGGAGTCTTCCTACCACTCCCGGCGCAGTGGTGCAGCGGTCAAGCGATGCGCCACTGCCCTTCTATGGCAGGTGCTGCCATCAGTGGGACTTGGGTTGGGTTGCTATCCAGGTTGGTCTTTCCGAGCAGCCTCACAATTAATTGAGCTGCCGCCTGACACTGTGGGCAGGTGAGCAATCTTCCGCAAAAAACAGACTTCGGACTATCAGACAGACAAACACACAATGACTAAATGCGGGGAATGGCCATTATAAGTGCTAGCGCACTAAAAGAGGTGACAGGAGAGTAAATTTAAGATTCAGCGACAGCTGACAAGGTATTTATATTTTACGATAGGTTGAGGTAGAGGATATGAGAGTGACTTGATATCTGTAGAGTTCTAAAGCACTGTTTTTAGTTTTCCACGCACACTCGTTTTTCGACTAGCTCTCCTCTCCATTCCGCTGCTCCAGGCGTGTGCTGCCATCTCTGACCTCCTTGGGGCAGGGCTCTTCCATGTCAGCTGCCACAAATAGACCTAGCTACATTCATCTGCTCTCGCCATACTTTCCCTCCTCCTTCTATGGTAACCATCCTAACCACCCTCTGGTTAGGCTTTCCTAGGTTCCTACTTCCACGGTAACCCTCCTCCTCCTTCCAGGGTAACTACCCTCCTGAAGGTTCCCGTGGCAACCACCCACCAGTTGCACCTTCTTAAACTCTCGCGGCACCCTCCTTGTGTCATGGTAACCACCCTCCTGTTAGGGATTCCCCTGTTCTCACGATATCCTCTGGATGGTTCCGGTGGTAACCACCCACCGGTTACGCATTCCTCCACGCTCGTCATACCTTCCTCCTAACATGGTAACCACACTCCAGGTGGTTTCCTTAGTAACACACTCACCGGTTACACTGACTACTACTCGACATACTTTCAATGCTATGTGAAACCCAGGAACGGGCGCTTAACAGTTGTTGCTGTAAAAATAGTGCGTGCCAAAAAAAAAAGACATCCAAAATTACTCACTCTATATATGGCCGAATTTCATCAAGGGTCCATCGCTCTTTTGTTCTAAACAGGGTGTCAAACCTGTACCGCAGGAAACAAGTCATAATCATATTGTAACTTGCAATTCAAGAAATCATTTTAGGCACTCTAACTAGATAACTGAATTTTCCAACAGCAAGAATTTTGCCTGGAAGAGTCTTCGAGCAGACTGATTGCAAACAGTGCAACAGACTAAAGTACCACAGAAGTGTTCCTTGCAAGCATTAGTGCTAATGAAAAATGAGTAGGCTTATTTTCTTGTGCATTCATGTTATCCTTTGCAATGCGTGATTTTTTTTCCTTTTGTTTACAGCTGCAAGCTTCTCCAGACCTGCATAGAGCTATCAGTTGGTAGCAGTTAAGATAACTTTCATCCTTCACAGTTTGTCCTATTGTTTGGTGCTTCTGGGGTAAAAGGAATGCTCAGAGTTGTAGCTCCTCTGACAAAAAGGCATTTTATGTTCAATGCATCTTTTTGTGTCACCACTGATCTGAGTGATAAAACTCCTTCCGAGTGATATGAGTGATGAAACACAAGGATTCCAGTCAAGAAGAGAAATTCTTTGGCATTAACGCGAGGTAGCTCCATTACTTACAGTTAATTAAAATATTATAAATAAAGCAGATTTTCAACTTCAGCATTGCATATTTGTCTTCATTGCTGTTTTGTAACAGTGTAATTAAACATGCTACCCCACATGCCAAGCCATCTTTGTCTTGCTATTATACTATCTTTACCAGTTGAAGGCTTCACCTTTCATTTGCATCATCCGGTAGATCCCACTTGTCAAAGAGGTATATGCACTCGGGCTTGGATGTCCGATCTGTTAGGGCCAAACCCTGCACTCAAAGAAAAGTGATGCTTCACTTAGTCTTTATGCATGGGACATGTAGCTCTGTTCTGTAAAATTGTCGTCACCTGCACATTGGCCTTGTGGCATGAGTCGCACTGCTTGTTGCTTATGTGCAGTTACAACACAAAACACCATAGCTAAGAAGAATGGCTGTGCCCAAGTTTCCTCACAGCAGAGACAAAAAACTGAGACCAAATAAAAATTTTTGGAGTGGTAACAAAAGCGTGTATTTTGAGATGCCACTGATATCCCAACAAGCAATTTTTTTTTTTCATTTCCAGTTAGCTACAGGTGCGAACACAGTGATAATCACTGGCTTGGTAAAGTATATGTAGCAAAGGCATTATATGTAGCAATAATGTGCTGTTACAGCTGCACCTATAGCACACCCCACACATGTGTTGTGCAGGCGTTCATAGTGCGAGTATTACCTCCAACTGCTTGATGTTTGTTTGCACACCTTCTGGAACACTGTTCTGCCACACCTCGAGGAACTCGCTCAGGTTGAACTGCGTGAGGGATCGGTACACTGTGCGTTAGAACAACAGCCATATATGTTGTGGGATGTTCTCTCTACAGTCTATACTGCCCTTCATTCGTCTTCACACATTTTTGCTGCACTACGTCAGCCCTTGAGCAGATTGAAAAGTCATGTTGCTGCTTTAAACGACACATGATGTAAATGATGCAGCTTTCTGCAGACAGTGTGACAGAAGAAACAAACCAAATTCTATTTTTGATAAAAGCGTAATATGACATAAAATTACATAAGCTACCAGCCTATAGTTTAAACCTTTTGTACTTTGGCAACTCAGTTTGCAGTACACTTGGCTGTGCCAGGCATGAATCAGTAGTGTTCTCTCAGACATAACAGGAAGTTTCGAAGTGGAATTGCACCAGTTTTTTTCAAGCACCAAACTAGCTGAACGAGTTTTGTTTTACTAAATGTTGCATAGTGCGGTAGCATAAAAAATGCACCAGTAACGAAGTAACTCACAGTAGGGAAGAAATGCCACAGAAGATGCATGACAGAGGCCGCCTTGCGTTATCCGCTGCCTCCGTCCCGTGTCTTCTAAGGTTTTTCATCCCTATTACGAGCTGCCAACTGGCCTACAACTATACACTGCCTAAAAACAAAGTAATGACTACAAACCTTTTCAACATTCCGAAGAAGCACCTCAGCTGTTGCCTTGCATATGACACTGCCATTCAAGGTGTAGAACTCATCATCTGGATGCAACAAGTAATTGCACAAAGTCCACTCGGTATATAGTATATAAGAAACATGTGCTTCTCTGTTAAGAACACAGAATGGACATTTACGAAAGGTCTGCTTTTAATTTAGCGAGAGATTACTTGAAACACTCTCCCATGCATTAACTTAGGCTGTCCCATTATGATGATGGAATTTTATGGCGCAAGGTTTTTACTTCTACTCTAGGTGGGGCCAAAGACCCATTTCCCAAGCATTTCACCCTAAATAAGCTGTGCATGGTGCTGGTATGCTAATTCATCGTTAACTGTTGTCTCGGACAGCTTCACTTTTTACACAGAGAAGTAAGAGGTGAGTAAAACTGCTTACTCACCGTTGTTGGGGGTAGTGCACCTTCGAAACACCTCAGCAACAATCTCCCTGAAGCAAGAAAAGTGTATGCAATGACTGTGAAGTTACTTGAATGTAAACCTGTTGTCCCTTGTGTGAAGATTCAATGTGCCAGATAAGACTGCACTTTCTTTATCATGTGTTTCGCTTGTCCACACACCACCTTTTTGGTCTCTGAAAGATACCCAAGTGCTACAGTACCTTTCAGAAGAAATGGATCCGAGTCACATTGCCAAAAAATATGGTTCAGTGCATAAAAGAAACTGCGCATCCTGCTGTTGGTGTTGTACCTGCTTGTGGATTACGCACCATTATCAGCAAAAGCTTGTTTTAGTTTATGGGTGTTTAACGTCCCAAAGCGACTCAGGCTATGAGGGACGCCGTAGTGAAGGGCTCCAGAAATTGCGATCACCTGGGGTTCTTTAACGTGCACTGACATCGCACAGTACACGGGCCTCTAGAATTTTGCCTCCATCGAAATTCGACCGCCGCGGCCAGGATCGAACCCACGTCTTTCGGGTCAGCAGCCAAGCTCCGTAACCACTGAGCTACCGCGGCAGCTTGCAAAAGCTTGGTTCCACTATTAAACTCAAGAGCAGACAGACAATCATTGTAATTATGTAGTCGAAGCTACTATCGTTCAAGCCAACCCTTCATTTACATTCAGCCCATG